>NC_056745.1:955421547-955651547 GCF_019279795.1 Protopterus annectens
ATACACTACCTGGGAAGGGGAAGTCTTGAAGATGACAAATTCCATGTTAGAATAGCTTTCTCAACTATGACTTTCACCCAGGTGATGTCGTAATAGATTTTCAAGTCATATTAGTATAGGTCATTTACCATAAAAACAGTCTTTCTGGATCCCATTCATCATACCAATGGGCATCAAGACTGTAGTCATTGTCCATGTCAGAAATTGGATCAGTTTTATCCTCCAAAATGGTTTATTTACTAGATGCATATGTCACAGCCAATAGTTTTGGTATTTCTTCAAAACTCCACAGATGACAGCATCTGGCAACCTATCAGACAAGGAATCAAAGGCCATGAAACATTCTGATAAAAGGATGTACTTTTCTACAGTCCTAGACTTATGCACCCTCAATTCCTTGTCTTATATAGCACACTTCAGATGTCTTTACTTTTGGTAAACCTTAGAAGTACATTAATTTCTTTGAGCAGTCAGTGACAGAGAAGCCACTGCTGTTGAACTCAAAAATGTTCTTCTTGAGGAATAGTTCAACATTAGTGTTTTGGTTGCAACAGCTAAAAGTAATTCAGTTGGCATTTGCCTTCAATAGAATGCATGGATCTTTAAAAACAATTGCCACATTTAAGGGAAAGGAAAGACTTCCCTTCTTGAGAACCCTCATGAAAATTAGTTGATAATATGAGTTTTTTGTAAAGTGGTTGCAGTGAAGTAGTGGTTAATTTATTTATAAGTAATCTTTTTATGAGCATGATAACTCATTGTAACTTTGCTGAAAATATGAAACCTGTATGATTATGGCAAAATAAATAGTTAATGCTATGTTGTAGTTTAGGTCTTCTACTGCTTGAATTTACTTTCTTAACACACCAAACTTTAGGTGCTCCCATAAAAAACTGATAATCGCTGTAGAGGTGGTAGTTCCATTTATGTGGTTACTTCTGACTTGGCAGGTTTTCCCTGTTTAAATTAAATTTAAACCATCAAAATGCCTATAGCTACAACTGTCTAGATTTTAACTGCACATTAATACAACCAGTATGCACATTCCAAACAGCCAGCATAAGGGATGGCAAACTTTTCCAAAATATTTATTGCCAGATGTTCAGAGACCAACATTTCCAGGTCCCAGAATTTTAGTCAGTAAACATTTTTGGAAAAAAATGCTGTCAGCTGTGCTGTGTCTTTGAATTAAGCTTTTTCCTCTTTGAGAGTTCATTAGTGAGGTGAAGAATGTATGAACACAATATGACTTTTAAAGATGGATATTATGATTTCTGACAGATTATTTTTTCTTCTGTTTTCTTACATCTCTGCAAAAAAAAAAAAAAAAATATGGCAAGCCAATTATATTATGAGTTTTGCCAAAAATTGCAGCCTATATTCCATCAGTTTATACAGCTTCTTGACTACAATTGAATGCCAGGCTGGACATTTTATATATACACACACACACACACACACACACACACACATATATAGAGAGAGAGGGGGAGAAGAGAAATATATATATATATATATATATATATATATATATATATGTTTATGTAGATAGAGTGGTACATCAGCACGTACCACTACAGCAGAACGAGGTAATCATGAACATGTGCTTCATTTTAGGAGGAATGATTTATCAATGTGAAGTATGTCCTGAGGTCAATGTTATTTTTCATACATTTTCACCAGCTTGTTATTACCTTGGATGTGTGCTTGCAGTATTGAACTATGGTCATTAGAGGGCAGTTCAGCATAAAAAGTACTGCAGGCTTTACTTATTTCTTTTTTGTCACTGGTTAGCTTTGCCCATTCATTGGTCACTTTAGGCCTAACGACTTTAGCAGTGCTAAGTGTATTCCTTACTTTTCACCACTGTATCAAAAAGCAAATAACATTTCTTGTAGCTATTGGATTTGATAAATCCCCTGAGGAAGTTACTACCAGATTCTTCTCTGGTAACCAAATGTCCTTCAAGAATACTTATTTGCATTGCTTGTTTTATTTAGGTAAGACAGTGACATAAAAATGTATTTGTTGCATTTCATTTCTATCTTAAAATGAAATTAGTAATTGAGCGAACTGTTATAGGTTTAGGTTGCTCACTTTTTCAGAAGCTGAACTCTGTCATGAGGATAAATGCCTTACCAAATGATGCATCTTTTGGAGATCCAAAACATGATTGCTATCATCATCTTAATCTATTAACATACCCTACCAAAGATGATGTTTTTACAGCTAAAACAATTGATAATCTTGTACTACTTCTTAGCCAGGAGAAGATGAGGTAGAGTCCCTCATTTTTTTTCTTTCTAACAGTTTGGCTATGTTTGGAAAAGGGTAACTCCCAAAAGAAGCACTTCTTTGTAGATTATGGTACAGTGAGGACTGGTGAATTTACATATTTAATGTGTTGGGGAGTGCAGGCAGGTGTGCTCCCCCCATGCAAAAACATATACCTGTTTTTTTGTTTTTTTCAAATTTTCAGAAATTTGATCATATTGTCTCGACCATATGAATACCAAGTTACAGAAAACTCGATTATATGACATACACCAGTGCGCACACATGCATGTATTTTGCTATACTTTTGCCCTAAAGTACAGTGTACACTGTCTTAAGCTCATCTTGGACCCTGACAACCCCCAAGCATGGCCCCATGCCAGATGTTGCTGTCCTAGCAAGTAAAATGCAAAGAGCAGAATGCCCAATTTGTACCAACAGCTGTCAAGCTGTGTCTCATTATAGTTAAAGAAATGGTCTGCCAGTATTGTTAGTATAACCAAGCAACATGGAAACACCTGTTCTGTTTTCTGCGATCTTGTTTGCGTGTGTGTATTTTTTTTTTACTGGGTGACACAGCTCCACTCAGCTGTTGTCCATTTGCGTCCCCCCCATATGAGCTTTAGTTAGAACAGTATTACATTGCTAACTGATGCCATCAGGACTTGGCTTAAACCCACATGCATACATATATGCTTACATGTATATATTTGTGTGGGTCTACTTTGTTTCGTTGAATCTCATTTTACTGAATTTCATTTCACCCCGACCACTTCACTTTTTTCTTCTCTTTTAGCTATTCCCGTAAGGGGTCACCACAGCGGATCATCTGTTTCCATTTCTTCCTGTTCTCCGCATCTTGCTGTGTCAAACCAACACCCTTCATGTCCTCTGTCACCACATCCATAAACCTTATTTTAGGCCTTCCTCTTTTCTTCTTACTTGGCAGCTCTATCATTAGCATCCTTTTCTCAATATACCCAGCATCCCTCCTCAGCACATGTCCAAACCAATGCAATCTCTCCTCTCTGGCTTTGTCTCCAAACCATCCAACCTGAGCTGACACTCTAATATACTGATTCGTAATCCCTTCCATCCTCATCACACCCAGTGCAAATCTTTACCATCTTTAACTCTGCCACATCCAGCTCTGATTCCTGCCTTTTTGTCAATGCCACTGTCTCCAACCCATATAACATAGCTGGTCTCACTACCCTCTTATTGACCTTCCGTTTCACTCTTACTGGTACCCGTCTTTCACAAATCACTCCTGACACTCTTCTCCACTCATTCCAGCCTGCCTGTGCTCTCTTCTTCACCTCTCTTCCACACTCACCATTACTCTGAACTGTTGATCCCAAGTATTTAAACTTGTCCACCTTCACCAGCTCTACTCCCTGCATCCTCACCATTCCTCTATCCTCCCTCTAATTCATACACATATATTCTTAGTCCTGCTGACCTTCATTCCTGTCCTCTCTAGAGCATATCTCTACCTCTCCAGGGTCTCCTCAACCTGGTCCCTACTCTCACTACAGATCACAATATCATCTGCAAATATCATACTTCACGGGGCCTCCTGCCTGAGCTTGTCTGTCAACCTGTCCATCACCACTCCAAATAGGAAAGGGCTCAGAGCTGATCTTTCATTTAATCCCAACTCCACCTTAAACGCATCCGTCACTCCCACCACAGACCTCACCACTATCACACTACCCTCATACATATCCTGTACCAGTCTTACATACTTCCCTGCCACTCCTGACTTCCTCATACAATACCACAACTCCTCTGTAGGCACCCTGTCATATGCTTTCTCTAAGTCCACAAAGACACAATGCATCTCCTTCTGACCTTCTCTATATTTCGTCATCAACACTTGCAGAGCAAACATTGCATGTGTAGTGCTCTTTCCCTGCATAAAGCCATACTGCTGATCACTAATCATCACCTCCCTTCTTAACCTAGCTTCCACTATGCTTTCCCATAACTTCATGCTGTGACTGATCAATATTATCCCTCTGTAGTGTGATTCTGGAGTTAGTATATGTATATAGTTAAGGTGGGTGCAGTGGGCACAGCCTCCCAACCTTATTTTGTATTGTATTTTACCAAAAACTTCAAAACAATACATTTTAAACAGTAGACATGCATAGTTACAACACCAATGACTCTCTCTAAAAGACAACATGTACTCAAACTAAGTGGGGGTCTATGCCTCCACACCCCCCAGTGTGGTGGTGTGTGCCCCCCACACCCCCTTAACTATATATGCCAACTTCAGGATCATACTACAGTGGGGAAAAGGGCATATACCTTTTACTTGCCTTACAGTACTCTACACAGTGCCATATATACTAACTGCAGTTCAGTGAAATGAGATTCAGTGAAATGAGTTTTCAGTAATTTGAGTTTTCAGCAAAGTGGTCAGGGTGAAATGAAGTTCAGTGAAATGAGTTTTCAGCTAAGTGGTCAGGGTGAAATGAAGTTCAGTGAAATGAGATTCAATTAAATGAAGTAGACCCATTTGTGTAAATGCACACATGCACCCACGCACACACACACGTGTGTATGTGTCTGTAAGAAGACACAGGATTGTATGGGTTTGTAGAGGGCCCACCTGAATGATTCATAGACATGTAAATGAAGACTTTATGTGATGTGGTGTCCTACAGAGCCTGAAAATGTCTGTAAATGGTATTACATCTGAGCAGCTCACTATAGCTCACCTTATTTAAGCTGCAGGAGTTGTGCCACTAATTTCTGAAATTTCAGGGTATTTGCACAGGCATATTCAGCACAGTTTTAATACGCTTAAAATGTAGCATTACCTAAGCATCAGTCTTAAAAAAGCCATAAACTAGTAAATACCTAACAAAGCACTGTTTAGAAAGTCTCATTAATTAGTAAGTACTCTACAAGTGAAAACCTGAATATTTAATTTCATAAATGGTGAGTTTTGTGAACTATGCTGTCTATACATCGTGTATATGCCAGCTTAGGTAACTTATCCTTGTATCATCTTGCATCTCCTTAATCAAACGTATTGCTCAGTCAAGTACTTTTTCACATTGTTACAATTCTAACATGTCAAAGCTTGCCTTTCCTTAACAAACATGTTCTGTCCATCACATTTTGTCTTATAATCTTCTGAAAATTCAAAAATTGCCTCTCTTTATAAAACCTATTGCTGTGCAGTAACTACCTTTTGCCCATACTCTGTACTCCTGAATCTACTATCCTTGTAGTTAGTCTCAGTAACTTAATGGGGCAAAAAAGCTCTGAAGATTTTGGCACCCATGCATCCCTTGTGTACTAGCATTAGTGAAACCATGATCTACTCAAATGTCTGCCATTATAAGTTCTTAAAACAACTATACTGTCACATTTCAATTACTTAAGTGGCATCACAAACTTGCTTAAAGACGCAGCTACATATCACATTATTATTACCTGCATAAATCCATCTCACTGACTATCCAATCTCATAGAACACTCATCTAGATCTCCACCCTCCAGCTGTTCAAGAAGGAGAACAAGCCATCTCCCATTACTGCAGGAGTTCTGAATATCCCTTTCAGCTGCCTGTCAGATAATATTTGCACATTCTGATTATTCTACCTCTTAGGAAAGTTTAAAAAAAATACAAGACATTAACAGAACAAGAAAATACTGGGTTATGTCCAGCTACCTGAAGGTATGTCAGCAAAGCCAGTTTCTCCCATACCCAACTGTTTTCAACTTACTGATGAACAATATATTTAAATGCACTGTTTCTTTTTTTTGTTCAAAAGTTTTTATTATTTTTTTTAATTATAGCAATAATGTAATTACATAAATCTAAGTAAAATAATAAAATAAACTATGTACAATATTTACACTAGGCCTGGATAGTTTAGAAAGTAATTACAAGAATCAACCTGTGAACATATTTAAGTAGCAGAAAAACAAGTATTTTCATTTTTCCCCCTTACATTCAAGTATCATCTAAATCCATTTTAAAAGTCTCGATGAGAGATATGATCTTCTTCCATGGATTGTTACTCCAAAATTTAGGAGTGATTCTCAGTTTCTTGATCTTGATTTGCATCAAAGCTGTTTCTTTTAATAAACATAGAAATTCTTCATTTGTTTGTTCTGATGATGATTTCCATTTTCGTGTAATACACTTCCTTGCTACTGCTAGCAATGTCCATAGTAGATATAGATCATTATTGTTCATTTCTGTTTTTTCATTAACATTTAACAGGATAAAAGATTTTGTTAATACAATTGTATCTGTAAATATAGCTTGAAGAAATTTACTTTTTCTTCCCAGTATTTTTTGATTTTTGTACAATCATATAACATATGTATCCAGTTTGCTTCACATTTTTATAGACATCTCCAGCATATAACCTCTTTGCTAGAGTTAAATATGGCTAATTTATTGGGGGTGAGAAATGATGTATGCAAGAATTCCACGTGTATATCTTCCAAAATTGTGAATTGGAAGTTAATTTAATGGAATACAATAAGTTGGTTTTACTTTCCATTGATAAACGTATTGTATGTCCTTTGGTAATGAATTTCCAATAGATATGATGAGTTGAAACTTTATACTTTATTAAGATTTTATATAATTTTGAGGTTATATTTGTCCAATTATGAATTCACTTTAGAAGCTTGAAATACTGAAATATCGAATTTCAGTATTTCACTCCCATAAAGTCGAATCCTGTAAAGAACAAAAACTCTGAAGCGCGAAATTCAAAATCTTGCATACTGGAGATTTTGAATTAGCACTTCTGGTGTTTTTCTGTAGTTATTTATTCAGGTAAGTGCTTATGTGTTAAGGGTTTTGGGTAGGGGCTGTGGTGTGTGTTAGTGTATTTTGTTACTGTGATGTGTGTGTGTGCGAGAAGAATGTAGCTTGTGTGGTGGTGTTTTGTGTGTTTTGTATGTAGTGCAACCTCAGAGTTAGAATATATAAGTAGGGGGTGTGGGGGGTGCAGGGGTGCTTGTCCCCCTGCTTTTATGTAGGAAAGGGCTTGTGTTTGTGTGTGGATAGGAAGGTGCGTGTTTGCGTACAGTAGAAACGGTAATTCAAAATCTCTGGTATGCGAGATTTTGAATTTCGCGCTTCTGAGTTTTTGTTCTTTACAGGATTCGACTTTATGGATGCGAAATACTGAAATTCGATATTTCAGTATTTCAAGCTTCTAAAGTGAATCCCCAATTATAGTTATACATAACTTCAGACATTAGTTTTATTAGTTTGTGTCTTGTTTTGAATGAGGAATTATTAATTAATCTGCATAGATCTTGTGCATGTGATTTTACACTTTGAAGTATTAGCCAGTCATTAGCTGAAATGTCATATGTATTTAATGTGTTGAGTATCTAGTACTTTCTGGTTTTGTATACAATGTTGCCAACATATAAAGTTTTTTGTTTCCCAATTGGTGAAAATATTCTTATGCATCTTGTTAATGAAATTATTTGTGAGATTGAATGGAATTAATAATTATATCCATACTTTTATATCTGTATTGATGTTAATAAATCTTCTAAAGGAGTTGTAAATATAGTTTAAATAGTTTAGATTGGTTAGTTTTGATATGTTATATTGTATATTAGCACATAGAATATGCCAAAGTTTATTATTTTGATCATTCAACATGAGATTTTTGGTTATGTTATTTTCATTTAAAAATATAGTAGTATGAAGAGTTTTCCATTTGGAAGAATAAGTTGGAGCTATCTAATTTATAATTGTTCTGAAAGTAGAGGATTTGATGTATGTTTCTATGTCTGGGAAATTAATCTCTCCTTTTTCCCAAGGTCTGATATGATGCGTATAAGCTATTCTGTTTCTATTAGGATACCGGAGGAATTTTAACAAGATTGTATTTATTTCTTTTAAAGTTTGTTTGGTGACATAGGAATAGCTTGAGCTATATATATTATTTTTGGAAGTAATATCATTTTTATTAGGTGTAGTCTATCCTCAGATTTCAGGTAAATTGTATTCTATTTTGCTATATGTGCTTTTGTGATGGTTATGATATTTCCATAATTTGTGGTTAAGGTTTTTTCGAGGTTTCACATAGAGTGATTCCTAAGTAATTTATAGTGGAAACTTGTTTACCAATTATATGATTTGCATTTGACAATATGTAATTTCTTTTGTTCAGTATCATGTAATTAGATTTTGTTTTATTAAAGTGAAGACCTGAGATTGAATATAATTTCTCAATTTGCATGTATAGTTCTCTTAGGGAATCTTTTGAAATGGATAAGGTAAGCAGAACATCGTCTGCAAATAACATAATTTTGGAACTAAATTGACCATAACTATCTATGCCTTTTATTTTTGAGTTACTACATACAGAAGCTGCAAATAATTCCATAGCTAAAGCAACTAGAATAGAGGACATTGGACAACCCTGTTTTTGTGCCTTTAGTTATTGTTATAGCTTCTGAAGTAAATGGCCCAAGTTTTACATATGCAAGATTATCTTTATATATATTTTTATCAATGAAATAAAGGTGATGGGAAATTCATAAAGCACTAATGCTTTAAAGAGATAATCCCAGTTTAATGTATCAAAAGCTTTTTCAATGTCTAGTGTGACTATAAGAGCTTCTTGTTTATCTCTGTTTAGTATGTCTGTAAGAGTTATTCTTTGAATGTTATCATAAGTATGTCTATTATAAATGAAACCTGTTTGATTTTCATTTATGATGTGGATCAAGGATTTTTTAATTCTATTTACTAATATGGACATACAAATGTTATAATCGTTATTAGTTAAAGAAATTGGCCTATAAGAGTTGCATTGTTTGGGGTCTTTATTTTCCTTTATTATTGATGTAATTAGTGAGTATCTCCATGAGGGGGGAATTATATTTTGTGTCTGTACTTCAGTTAGAGTTCTATGAAATAGTGATATTACTGAGGTAGGGAATATTTTATATAATTCATTTATTATTCCTTCAGTTCCTGGAGTTTTATTGTATTTACTCTCCTTAATTTTTTGATAACTTTTTTGTGAGAAATTTGTTGTTGAATATCAATTTTTAATTTTTCTGGTATTTTTTTTTCATTTTAGGAAAGTTTGCTTCTATATTTGAACAGTTGGTGTGTGCTTCACCTGTTAGGTATTGTTCAATATAGTGCAATTTAAAGGTATCTAGTATGTCACTTTTATCTGATACTTTTTTATTCTTTCTCCTCTTATGAATAATGTTTATGATGTTATTCTCTCTTGTTTGTCTTTTAATTCTCATTGCTAGGTTGTGCATATGTTTAGGTGATGTAGCACATGAATTTAGTTTTAATTTCTCTGTTGCCAGATTAGTCTTATGATTTAGAATGTCATTGTATTTTTTGTTTAGTTCCTCTATTTCTTTTTTATTGTTGGATGAATTTGTTGACTCCTTGTTATTAATTTTAGTAATTTGTTCCTGCATGTTAAGCAATTCAGATTCCCATTACTTTGTTTTGTTTCTGAACCAAGTTAGGATTTTGCTATATCTATCTATATATATATATATATATATATATATATATATATATATATATATATATATATATATATATATATTATTACAGTGTTTGTTTCTTCAGTATAGTTTGTATCTAAGTAGAATTGTAGTCCAGAATCTAACCATGGTTTAAACTCTTTAAATTTTGTGATGTATGCTGGTATCCTTGCCATATATGTTAAGTTTTTAAAGTCTACTTGTAATTTAAGGGTAAGTGAATTGCGACCTGATAAAGGACAAGGGATTATGGAGAAGATATTTATTTTCATATTTAGTTCTTGAGATATAAATATTTTTTCTATTCTAGTTTGGGTATTAAATCTATAATCCTGGTGGGAAAACAATAATGAGTTATACTCTTTGTATCTATATGTATCAATTAAGTTTACATTTTCAGTCCATTTTTTTAAGTATTTTAGCTATAGAATTAAGACAAAGAATTCTTTTATTAGAAGTCTCAGAATTATCCAGAATACAATTAAAGTCTCCCCCTGTTATTACATTTCCTTTATAAACTTTATTAATGAGGTCTGTATATTTTTAACTGTCCCGGCTCCTATGCCAGGAAACCAATGTATGTTTACTTGTGCCCATATTCTGTTGTTGAATTTTACTATATTTATAGTTCTAAGTCCTTCTTTATCTTCATAGTTATAAATTATTTGGGGGTTAGTAATATTTTTCTTCCGTAGTATTATTACTCCTTTGGTTTTCTTTTTGTATGAAGAATGAGATAATATCACATATTCATTTGGATTCCATGTGAAATTATCATCTGTTTTAAAATGAGACTCTTGAAGAAATATCACCTGTGCTTTGTTTAATTTTAAATATCTTAGTAAGTTTGATCTTTTCCTAGGAATGTTCAAACCACTGATATTTAATGAAATTAATGTCAGTTCCATGATAGTAGCTTTTGTTTGTATTTACTTGTATTTGAGTCATTTTCAGATTTTTCTTGTAGTGTTGAGATATAATAAAGTTGTTATATATTCTATATATTCTAATCAGATTGACTTTTCCTTTGAGATACAAGAGTTAAGTCCATATTCAGGCCAGTAGAAAGTAAAAAAGCAGATTCTGAAGTCAAAGATATGTAACCAAGTATTTCAGATTACCCTCCAACAAACATGGAGTGTAATATACTCCTAATTTGATAGACAAGATTTGTTCCATCAGATTGTATCCCATGCCTAACCAGAAGATTGAAAAGAAAAAGCAGTATATACCCTTCATTTGGGCTCCATTTGTTATGCTTGGAGATGTTGTTTTATGTTAAAAGTTTCACTGTTAGTTTATTTAACAATTGAAAATAAAGTTAATTAGAACCTCACTATGTACACTTGTTATAATTTATAATTCATGAGGTTTAACTCTAAAATTAAAATTATTCCTAGAATAAAGAAATCTAAAATATTTATTCTGATTATGACTAATAATTATATAGGTTGAATTTGACAATGAGTATAAATTTGCAATATATTAAAGTTGTAATTGGTTTCTGAATAACCATGTTGCTAAATCAAATTATGATTAAGGCAACTTAAAAATAATTCAATTAAAAATAGACAGCAATATAGTATCTTTAGGAGTTAATCTACTGTCTCACCTGCATACTGATATTTCTTTTTATAACAGCTCTCTGATCACGTAGCCCAGGCCGGTATGACCCTGACCCTGAGTAGCATCCTGCCCACACCAACAATGATACCATGGTATAACGAAGAAATTATCTATTTCAACAATCAGCTAAGTTTCTGGTGTCATTCAAAGGGCATCCAGTGTCTGCCTGGGATGACATGCTTGACAAGCCACACTGCTTCGCTAGAGACGGCTTGCACCTGTCACCCTTAGACTTTCAAATACTGACCAAGGCTCTTGCCACCCCCATATTGCCTTTTTTAGGCAAGGCTCAAAAGACAAACCCACCGCCGTAAATAGTACAAGTAACAAAAATCTGAGGGTAATACTACTCAATGCCAGAAGTCAAAACCTCAAAATGCATGCACTCGAGGCACTCCTCAGTATGGAGAAAATCGATATATGTGCAGTAACAGAAACCTGGTTTAAGGCTCCAGAGAGCACCCCAGCACTACCAGTCTACAACTCATACTATACATTTCAGCCACAGAACCCGGACCGAAATACAAAAGGCAGGGGATTATCCATCAAGGATACCCACACCTCCAGGTTAGTGGCACAGCACGATGCTTCAGAGATTATCCACATGCAACTAACAATGGTCAAAACTGCAATTCAAATTGTAGCTTGCTGCAGATCACCCACCATGTCCTAGGACCCCCATTCCACATTTCTGGAAACACTGGGTAACATAAAGGTCCTACCAAACAACCTAATATTGGGTGATTTCAACTACCCAAACATTAACTGGGAGAACTACTCAAGTACTAACTCCCTTGCCCAACATTTCCTAGAATTTATATACTCAAACACCCTGGAACAACTGGTCAGCACTCCCACCAGAGGTGACAACATATTGGACCTGGTCATCACCAACATGGGCGACCGGTATTCCACAATGGAGGTCAACCCCTCGCTGGTTAGATCTGACCATAAACAAATCACTTTGGATATCCACATTCCGCCCCCACCCCCAGACAAGGAAACCACCATGAAAAACTTTTCAAAAGCAAACTTCACATTACTTAAGATGGAGGTGAAATGTTTCAAAGCCCCCCATGCTAAAGGATAATGCTGTCCAAGCTGCAAAATCCTTTACTAATGCACTCTACGGGCACCTACAAGAATGCATGGATCTTGCTATCCCAAGCAAAACCAAGACTTACTCCTCCAAGAAAAGGAAACCAGTCTGGTTGGACCCCTGCCATAAACAAGCTATACAA
The DNA here is from genome assembly GCF_019279795.1 of Protopterus annectens. Taxonomy (NCBI): domain Eukaryota; kingdom Metazoa; phylum Chordata; order Ceratodontiformes; family Protopteridae; genus Protopterus; species Protopterus annectens. The sequence continues at coordinate 955,434,216 of NC_056745.1, forward strand.
TAGAAGAAGGAAACTAATAGAGAAAAGAGTAAAATCCCAAGAAGGGAAGACATCCCTGATCAGTATCAGCAAGAAACTACGATCCCTCATAAAATCATTCAAGGTGAGCTTTGAAAAAAAACTTGCCAAGGACTCCAAAGATAACCACAAGGCATTCTTTAGCTATGTCAAGAATCTAAGTGGCAATGCTCAGATCTGCTCGGAGTTAGTGCAGAATGGCACAAAATACACTGAACCAACCGATATTGCCAACATCCTGGCAGACAGATTCATTGCAAACTTCACCCCCACTCACCCCCAAAAGGACCCATAACCATACCAGAAGAATGTAGAGCTCCTGAAATCACAGACATTCAGGTTAAAATAGCCCTCTCCAAAGCCAAAAACACAGCATCAATGGGACCGGACGGTGTCCCAGGCTGCATCCAACATGAGCTCAAAGACGAATTAACCCCTCACCTAAACACACTGTTCAAACTCAGCCTCTCCACAAGCTATGTACCCATAGAGTGGTGCACAGCAACAATTATTCTGCTCCACAAAGGTGGAGCCACAAGAGACCCTGGGAACTATCGCCCTATAAGCCTGACTTGCTTGGTCTGCAAGGCTATGGAGCGCATCATCATGGAACTCATTAACAGAGACATTGGGAACCTCCAAACACTGGACCCTACCCAGTTCGGCTTTGTTAAGGGCATTTCATGCCTTCTAAACCTGGTGGATGTCTTTGAAACAGTTACCAAGGCTATAGATGAGAAAAAGGTGGTGCACACAGCCTACCTAGACCTTGTAAAGGCCTTCGACACCATTCTCCACTCTGGTATTATAGACAAGCTCACCAGCCTGAACATAAACCCCTATGTCACAAGATGAGTTGCCAACTGGCTCACAGACAGAACCCACATGGTGAGAGTTGCAAGAGCTAGATCTGACTCTAAACCAGTAACAAGTGGCATTCCCCAGGGCTCAGTCCTAGGACCCCTCCTGTTCGGCATATACTTCAGAGGTACAGACAAGCACAGGAGGACTATGGCTGACCAAGTTCGCAGATGACTGCAAACTAGGGGTTATAATTGACCCACTGGCTGACACAGACATCCTCCAAAAGGGTCTCACTGAGACGGATTCCTGAAACTAAATGCCAAAAAGTGCATAGTTATTCCCTTTGGAAATAACAAAGTACCCAGAAATTACCACATAGGTGGTAATCCCCTAAGTACCGAAAACGTAATAAGGGATCTGGGGACCCAAGTAGATGGTAATCTCTCCTTTGATAATCACATTGCCAAAGTGGTAAGAAAATCCTTCTATGTAGCCCACCTAATCACAAAAGGGTTTGCATCCAGATCAAAATAGGTCATTGTGCCCCTCTACTCATCACTCATCAGACCCATCATAGAGTACAATGCCCCATTTGGGATGTACCTTACAAGACACCTGCAACAGCTGGAAAGACCACATAAGTACCTCACCAAGAGTATCACTGGCCTCAAACAGATGCCCAATGCAGCTTGACTGAAGAAACTCCAGCTGTACTCAGAGGTGATATCTGCCTGACATTTAAGGCCATGTCCAACCCAGAATTGATGGACATGCTCCACCTAAAGAAAACCTTATCCCCTTGAGCCACAAGCTCTAGGGATCTAAACCTCACCACAACAATAAGTAGGACGTGCTGGAGGGATAGATTCCTGTCCCAGAGACTTCCCATGCTTTGGAACAAGATTCCAATCTACATTAGGCAGAGCTCCTCACTAGCACTCTTCAAGAGAAACCTTGACGAGTGGATGGGAAACAGAAAGTTTACCCCGGGGATCACTTCAGTGGCTCTGCTGGACAGAGGCACAGGGAACTAATCTAAGGGGGCGGCGAAAGCCAACATATTCTGGCTAGGTTTATAAATGCCTTCGGGCAGATAGCCTAGTACCTACCTATGAACCTAAGAAAAAAAGAATGGAAGAAAAACATCAAATGTATTTACAATTATTGATATACATATGACTTTAAATTTATATAACAATATAACCGTATGCAAATATTAACTACCCACTTTTTTTTTTAAATTGTAACTTTTATATATAAACATGCTTGTGTTTTTCTTTTATGTTTGTTACATATCAATAAATCCAATAACAGCTGATTATATTGCAGAATAAATTATAGTCTTTCAAAAACTGATTTCTTCCAAGTAAGAACTTTACTAGAACACTTAAATAAATTAGTAATTGATAAAATTAATCTTCTGTAATTAGTAATAATCATTTTTGAGATTTTTTTTGTAGCAACAGGATTCACAAGTCACTGAGTAATGTTATCAGTGCAGTAAATTCTACATTTCACAAATAAAATGTGTTAAGTCAACTAATGTATGAATACTTAGATTCTTCATTTTTTATGTTGTGATGTTATACTATAAAATTGGTCATATCTCAGTCAGTGAACTGAAGCAGTACAGATGTTTTTTAATATGCAATGGACAATTATATATTGATTATTGTCATAGTGTTTCATAGTTCTAACTATCAGATATTCCATGAAACTGATATAAGATTCTTCTGTCTTTTTCCAGGTACAAATAATTTCTTCTAGTAAGCAATACACCATATTTGTAACCATTGTTTTGTACTTTTGTGAATATTTTATATTCACAGTTCAGTAGAGCTGAATATGGTTTGATAGAATTACTTGTATTCATTATGTAGACACATTAGAATCATTATGTATGTATAAATGTATACCATGTTACAGACATGGGAGAAAAAACAGCAATCTTCAGTTTGCTTTTTGTTTTTTTTACATCTAGTACAATTATGTAAACTACTAGGGTATTTGATTTCAATTCATAAAAGAAACTTTTAGTTTATAGTGTTTCTAATGCTATGAGTTTGATTTTCGTTTTTGGTTCCATTATGAAAAGGGATACATAACTCAATTCTGAATAAGCAAACACGGTCTCACAAAAGTTAGTTTCAGAATAGAATATGACTGTGCCCTACATTATCAACTGTGTATGTAAAACACATCAGGTATTACATTTTTGATTAATGAAAATATTCAGTGTGTATCTTATTACAAATTTAAACATCTGGTGGGCTTCATAACATAAGTTATTACCAAACTATTTAATATGTGTTCCATAGTTTGCCCATTTGCTCTACGTAGTGAATGGAAAAGGTTGAAAGATATGATGTCCACCGGCATCCATAAAACTTAAGTAGATTAAATATGTCTCAGTGACATAGTGAGTATGGCTTGTATACTCTATTCAGAACTTTGATAATTGTTTTTGTTTCAATTAACAATAACAAAACTTGGTAATTGTGTTTTACATTTATGCTAATAGCAGAGTGAGAAACTTTGCTCTTGATAGACATCCCATGACAGAAAGCAATAGAATGCCACACACACAACACCAAATTCACATCCTTGTATCTCTGCTTCCCCCCAAGCACGTTTCCAAACTGACTAATTTCAAAGTTTCCACTTGTACTGCACCACTACAACACAATAGTACCAGACAAACCAATTACAGGACAACTCCAGAATACTGTCCTATAGATGAACACTCATCTGCTAATGTATGTCCCCAACCTGTTTAAAAAATTGTTTCTGAGCAGCTTTGAGTGTAACTGGAGTGTACTTTAAATTCAGATTTTCACTGTTTAAAGTAATATTTATATAGCTCACCACCACACAAGGAAAGAAGCCAGTGATTGCCTTTATATTTTATTAAAATTATAGTCCACTCCAGTAGTAGATCCACAATGTAGTCCCACAAAACAGGTAAAATAAGCACACACTGGACCCAATAAAATCTGGTTAGCAGCAAATACAAAGCATAAAATGCAGACTCCTCTAGCGCCTCAGCTCTTCAGCCTTTACAGAATATATCCCTACTTCACATATTCTATCTTTAAATAGCATAATTATAAACAATTAACAATCATAGACTTAAATTAATGAAAACATTCCAGTGACATTCCTGATTCATTCCATACGGAATTAAAGTGTTAAACTTCAGAATTAAAGTAGATTCTAACTTCCAAAGTTGTCTTTTAATATCAAAGTCATACACTGTGACATTCTTTAAAATGTGATGCAACAGGACTTTCTTCTGTATTACCACACTTTAAGCTTGTGAAGTAGAACTGCATCACTTATGTTTAGTACAGCAGTTGCCACCACAGTAGCAATGAAGCTTTAAGTATCCAAAGTCAACAGTGTTGTATACCTCCTGCAGTACCTAGCCAAAGTTGTCATTCTTCACTCTTGCCATTCATAGCTTATCCTACCTTCTGACATTCCAAATTCATGGAATTAGGCATAAACTCCTATGTAGCATGCTGGATAGCCAGCTGGCTTACAAACAGGACCTACAAAGTTAGGATTGGCGAGACCACCTCCACAAAGTGGCCAGTCACCAGTTGAGTCCCCCCAGGGATCTGTGCTGGGTCCTCTCCTGTTTGGCAGCTATTTTTCCGAAGTCAAGGCCAATTTCAAGGGCCTCTGGCTTACCAAGTTTGCATAAGATTGCAAGCCAGGAACAACCATAGAAACCCCCAAGGTACTAACTTCTTACAGGAAGGTCTAACGCAGAAAATGACTGATGCCAAAGCCATGACTTAAACTCAGTACCAAGCAACACATAGTAGTACCGTTTGGGAAGTCTGTTATCCAGGGAAACTACATAATTGATAAAATACCCTTAAAAGTAGACACAGTAGTCAGGGATTGAGTAACTTGTGTAGGTAATAACCTGGCATTCGACCAACAAGTGTCTAAGTTCGTAAAAAAAATCATTCTTTGTCACTCAACTTGTAAGTAAGGGCTTGACATGTAGGTCCAGAGAAGTCATGCCAGCGTACGTAGCCTTCATCCAATCCATCAAGTATAACTCCCCTTTCTGTATGTATCTGACCAGGCACACATGACAACTGCAACATCCATAGTGATGATTCCTCATAAGAAGAATAGACACAATGTCCTATGCAGATCGTCTCAAAGCCCTAACTCTGTACTCTGTTAACTACAAACTGCTGAGAGGTGATTTATGTCTGGCATACAAGCCATTCTTGGACCACGGTCTGATGGACCTTTTGCATACCTGCAAAATGAAGAGCACCAGATCTACTAGATCTAAGGATGGGAAGCCTATTGCAAAATAGGTTATTTTGGAGGAACAGATATGCATCTCATAGAATCCCCATTCTTTGGAATAGGCTTCCTATCCATGTGAAGCAGAGCCCTTCCTTAAGCCTATTCAAGAGCAACCTGAATCAGTGGATGGGAAATCAAGAATTCACTCCTGGTCTGACATGTATATCTCTGATAGACAGTTGCAGCCACTAAATCATGCTGTGACCAACATACTCCCCTTAAAAAATAACCTCTAAGGCACAATAACTCATGGAATGTATTTGGACTGCATGGCTAGGCTTATATAGGCCCCAGTGGTCATTAGCCTAGTATAAACCTATGAACCTGTGAGTTAAAGTTATTGTTTGTATACAGTGCAAAAACTGATGTGCTTCAGCTAATAATTCAGAAACTTCTGTTCTGGGCTAAAGTTGGCAATGGCCATTACAGCTGGCCATCCTGTCTGGGACAGTTCAGAACAGGAAAGATGAATGAAAACGGACAGGGTCTCCTTGATCTTTGTTCCCAATATGACCTCTGGATAACCAACACCTTCTTCAATGTCAACCCACAACACAAAGTTTCATGGTGACAGCCATGATTGAAACATTGGCCCCAGCTTGACCTTGTCCTCACCAAACGCAGCAGTTTATATAGTGTCATGGTAACACACAGTTAACACAGTGAGGTCTATAATACCAACCACATGCTTGTGAGTAATAAGGTGAACATCCAGCTGCAAAAGATTCTTTTGCCCTAAAAAGAAAGGGAGGCAGCACATTGACATAGGTAAGACTCATGACCCTTCAAACATATGCAGGTTATTCAAGCACTTGAAGAGGCCTTTCCCTTCCTGGATGGCACTGACACCAGCAAGATATGGGAAAAACTATGGGATGCTGTCTATAACATGCAGTATCTATCTTTGGGAAAAAGACAGCCAAGTGTACTGATTGGTTTGAAGCCCACACCAAAGTGCTGACACTCCTGATTGAGAAGAAGAGACAGGCACTGGCTGTATACAGGTCCTCTCCCAATGAGGGGAACTTTCAGGCACACCAATGTGCTCAGAGTCAACTGCAGCATGTAGCTCAGCAGGTTGCAAACAATTATTGGCTCTAACTTTGCTTCAAGATTCAGCAGACCACAGACATTGATAACATGCGAGGAATGTATCACCAAATCATCGGTCCATCACAAAAGATCGCCCCACTTAAGTTGGCCACAGGCAAAGTCTCAAAGGACAGAACCAAGCAGATGGAACACGACTTGTAGCTGTATGCCAGAGAGACCATAGTTACACAGAGAGCCCTGAATGCCATCGAGCCTCTGCCAACTATGACTGAACACGATACTGAGCCCACCTTGGAGGAACTCAATGATGCTATAAAAGTACTCTTTTCTGGAAAGGCCCCCGGGGAATGTGGTATTCCCTCAGAAATCCTTAAATGTGCCAGTGGTACCCTAATTTCAGAGCTGCATGCAATTCTTTGCCAATACTGGAGAGAAGACAGTGCACCACAAGATATGAGGGATGCTAACATGGTTACTATCTATAAGAAAAAGGGTGACAAAAGTGATCGTAATGAAAAAAAAAAGACAACCAGGCTGGCAAAACTGGTATAGCCACAAGAAGTTAAAAACACCAAATATTCAGTACACCAGTACCACATATCAAAACACTATATTAAACCACCAATCAAAACATAGTAAATCAAAACACAGTGATTTAATACAGTTTTTTGATTTGTGATACTGGTATACTTGATATTTGACAAAAGTGATTGTAACAACTATTGCTGCATCTCCCTTTTCAGTACCATGGGGAAGCCATTTGCACACATTGTCCTGAAGAGGCTGCATGTTCTAGCAGAGAGTGAGTTTACCCCGAGTCTCAGTTTGGGTTCAGAGCTGAATGGTCTATCATATACATGGTTTTCTCTGTTAGGCAACTAGAATAAAATTGTAGGGAGCAGAACAAACCTCTGTATACTGCCTTCATTGATCTGACCAAGGCATTTGACTTCAGTAAGAAAGGTCTGATTACGATTTTGGAAAGATCGGCTGTCCTCCAACACTGCTTAGCATTATCAGGGCCTTCCATGAAGGCCTGAAGGGGATCATCATGTGTGACAGATTCACATCTGAACCATTCAAGATTGTCAGTGGAGTGAAGCAGAGGTGTATACTAGCTCCAATATTGTTTGGTATCTTCTTTTCAGTTCTGTTGAAATTTGGTTTTGGAACTGCTACAAAGGGTATCTTTCTCTGATCCTGAACAGACAACCTCTTCAAACTGTCAAGGCTTAGATCGAAGACCAAGGTGCTTAGGAAGCATCTAAGGGAGTTACTGTTCTCTTATGGTGTAGCTATTGCTGCTCACACTCAACAGGAGCATCTGTCACTCATGGCTCTCTTTGCAGATGCATGTTTGGAATTTCACCTCACAGTCATTTTAAAGAAGACCCAGGTGATGGGCCAAAATGTGAGCAATGAGGTATCAATCTGGATGAGTGACTATGAGCTGGAGGTCATCCATGAGATTGTATACCTGGGCTCTACAATCTCTGACAACTTGCCACTTGATAACAAGATCAACAAGCGCATTGAAAAAGCTACCAGAGTTTTCCAGGTTGATGAAGAGAGTGTGGGCTAATAATAATGTCACTGTGCACACCAAGATGTAGGTTTACGCAGCTTGTTCTTTGAGCACATTAATGTATGTCAGTGAAACGTGGACTTTGTGCTCAAAACAGGAGCAAAGGCAAAATGTATTCCAGATGTGCTGCCTTAAGATGTACTTAGTATCTCATGGCAGGACAAGATCCCCAGCAGCACAGTGCTTGAGAGGATGGGCACCTCCTCCATGTTCACCCTCCTGAAACAGAGTATGCACTGGTTGGGTCATGCATGACAGATGCTGAATATTGAAAGACCTCATTTTTGGAGAGTTGGAGTCTGGAAAGACGCCGAAAGGGCAAACCAAACTGTGCTGCAAGGACATACACAAGCATGACCTCAGCGCTTACTCCATCACTGTGAACACCTGGTATTCTCTCACCTCAAGCAAGTATGCCTAGAAACAGGAAGTGAAGGAAGCTCTCGCTATGTATGAAAACACCTTTGCAAAGAGAGTAAGAGAGTTCTCAGAAAGATCCATAACTGTGATAACAATTGATACCAGACCAACGTCTGTCTACTGCTGCTTAGAATGTGAAAAAGACTGCCATTCCTGGATTGGACTGCGCAGCCACAGAAGATGCTGCATGAATCAGTCAAACAGGGACACAAAGCCGGGATCCTTTGGGATTGAAGGATGCCTACTAGAATTGTATTAGGAAGATAGAGGTTTGAGAAGGAGGGTGTACTTTAGTATGATTGGATTTTAAGCACTCAAGGTACTCTCTTTTTGGCAGTAGCCTATTTTACTTGGTCCTCCTTTCTTGTTTTTTATTTCAGAGTGAACAACATGATGGTGTGTAATGTGATACCTAGCTGTTTGAAATAAAGGACACTTTTATTGTGAAGAATCATGCATGATAAAGAATAGAGAAGATAAATTATTTGGTTGTGTGAAATTGCACTTTGTTTTTCTATGCTGACCTTGAGGTGACGGCTACTAAACCATTTAACTGTGTTATGACATTTGTGTTTTTGGATTATTTTGAAAAGTTGTCTATTTTTAATATTAATAGTTAATTGCTAGACATATATGCTTTGACCATGTAGGTCCTGAGCAAGGGAATTCAAGAATAAGGGAATTAGTACAGGACAAAGGATAGACCACTGTGAAACACAGATAGAAATTAAGCCAAGACTAAATTTTGTTTCATAAATTCACTATTATTCATGTAGAAGAAAGATTGACATCCACTGAAGTCTTGAAATGCAGAGAAATGAAACTTGTTGATGAGCAGTGTGTTGAAAATCTGTATCAACATCATATTAAGGTCTCCAGATATTGCTGATGTGATTAGGCCAGTAATGCATATTGTGAAAAACTAACATCTTGTAAGACAATTAAGGTGTTGTATGCCTTTGCAACTTTATGTTGAGCATGGCTGTAGAGATCAGTTTTGCTACTGTTCTGTAGTAATTGCTGGCAAATTTGCAAGGATTTTGACTGAAGTAGGTACTCTGATTTTGCTTAATTGTAAACGCACTTTTGGTAAAACACAAGTTATTAAGAATATGTGAGAGTAAGTATAATATGACTTGCAAATTTTGCAGGTTAAGGCAAATGTAAATAGGTGAACTGGCAAATTTTAGTTGGCCTGTCTTAATGGCTGGGTTGCACTCCTCATTAAAAAGGGGAAAAAAACCCAGAAAACTGATATTTTTAAAAATTGAGAAAGTCAACTCACCTTTCTGTTTAATTCCTAGTTCTTGGAAGTCCGCACATGCACATATGGTGTTCTGAGAAAAGGCAACAATATTTTAAAAAATGGGTTTGTCACCCTTGCTTTTGTTGAGGATGTTGGAAGTATCATTTAACAAGGATCTCTCCAGGCTGCAGCATGAAGCAGCAAAGATCTGTGTGGCTTATTCTGTCTTGTGATTGAGACAGCCTGAGACTTAATAACCATCTGAGTAAGGAAGAGTGATCATGGGAAGAAGTTGTTTTCTTTTTATTTATTTACAAATTTATTCTTGTAAGTACAGAATTTTTTTTTGCAGGTAGTATGCCTGTAAGAGAAGGTAGTAAATAGTGTGTGTGTGTGTGTGTGTGTGTGTGTGTGTGTGTGTGTGTGTGTGTGTGTGTGTGTGTGTGTGTGTGTGTGAGTGAGTGAGTGTGTGTGTGTGTGTGTGTGTGTGTGTGTGTGCGTGTGCGTGCGTGGGAGTGTGTGCGTGTGTGTGTGTGTTTATGTGCTTATGTATGTACGTATGTGGAAGGACATAGATTTAGTTACTTATTTATTCCTTTTTGTTGAGTGCTGTCATCTATCCAAGTTTTGCAGAATATGTCTGATATTTTTCTTGTCTTTTTGTCTGTTGGTAAAAGTTGTGTTCTTTCTGGTAAGTCATTGAGGACTGTAGTCACTAAATAATAATGATGACAGACATTTCAGCTTCAGACTTAATAGCCTTCAGAAGAGTATGCTAACACAACGCCTATTATTTTAGAATGTTTCTAAGTATATAAAGGCAATAACGATCGCAGATTTGGTCCTTTGTCCACCATTATTTTTTAGAGTTCTTCATGAGTGATAAGTTAAATTATATGTAGTGGGGGAACCTGCTGTCAGTTGATCTGTGTTCTGAGAGCAGTAAGCTGAGAAGATGATAAATTTCCATATGACAGTTATATATCGTTATTCATTTTTTGATCACAAACATATTAGATGTATAGTCAAATTCAGTCATACCAGTGTCTGTAATTGATGGTCACATCTGTGTGTGTGTGTGTGTGTGTGTGTGTGTGTGTGTGTGTGTGTGTGTGTAGTGGTTAAATAGCTAGTGTTGATCAAATGTTAATTGTACTGTATTACAATGTCTAAGGTATATTTATAAAGTTAGCTTTAATTGCTGTTATAGGGGATGTTCAAAATAAGCAGTTATTCTGGCTTTGCAGAAGTACTCTGCATAATTTTTTTCACTTTGTCACAGTCAAGCATCAGCATTGTACTTAATAAGTGGCAGTCTGGGCAGGATGTGTGTGATAGTTATTGATCTTTTTGCAGAGTATGGCATCAAGTAATTTTGCCATCTTCCAGCTGTTGATTCTCCTTTTGAGGTTTTGGCTTAGTCCTTCTGTGTAGACTCTGCATGTAATCCTTGTCTCTGTGCAGATTTTATCCATGTGCTTTGGTTTCATGCCTCATACCATCAGCTGTATAATATGTGCTTCTGGGCATTTGCTTTCTTACTTTTCATCCGAATCTAATGTCAGAGTGATACACAGAAAATAACTGTATTTTTGGAGTGGTGGGAATGCAGGCGGTATTCCCAGATATTTTTTAAGTATCATTGCATTTATCTTCTCAGTTCATTTGAGAACTACTTTTTATAGCTTTGAACATTAAGCTTAAGATATTTCTTATTTTCTTTTAAATAAAAATAAGACTAAATATAATTCCTTACTTGCGATTTTTTGTTCCGGCTATCAACATTAAATCAAAAGTATGTAAAAATTCTAAGATGCACCTCAGAGCATCTAGGACTCTTTGACTTCTAGAGGTCTAGCACCCTTCCAGACCTGCCTTAATTGAATTACTTCCTCCACACTAAGTCACACTAGAGTCTTGGCCAATTACAGAGTCTTACAAACAATAAGGGAGCTAAAAAGTAAGATAAAGTATGAAAATGCAAGAAAGACATAATCTGTGTGGATGGTGTATGGCCAAGATTAGAGGAAAACCTGGGCACTGGGAATATATAGGTGAGACTAGCCAGTAGTTGGAGGTTCATGGAGTCCTTTGTGTAAGGCTCCATTTTTCCTATGGCTGACTTTGTTGATTGTGACTAGGTATGTAAGATGAACAGAGTCAGCATAGCGGCTATGAGTAGGTATATAGTCAGGCAGTCTGTGAATAACCCCATGGGTTGTCTGATCACAGGCAGCAGTTACTGACCTGTTGCAATAAAGCCCTGCTTCATTGCACTTGGCCCCACCTATTCAGTTGCTTCTTGCAGCCCCCCCCCCCCCGCCCTTTTGAAGTCACCAGTCACCCCTGGTTAAAGTCAGGTGACTGCAACAGAATGTGGTATTAGTATGTTGGTAACATTGTGGTAGTGGAGATAAAAAGAATGGGAAGATTTCTATTGGTAAGTGTGGGCAATAAGGTGAGGTGGTTAGGTGGTGACGGTGCTGGCAGTAAACTGTCTAACTGTAAAGGTAATTGATGATGGCTAGCTGGAACTAGGTGGTACATTCTTCTTTTAGTAGCAGACTTGCAATACTTTAATAATGTGCTGCCAAACTTTTGACCAGGTTAGTTGAAAGCACAACAGCCAAACTCCAAGGGATACATATTCTAAATGATAGTTTTGCTTTAAATTTCCCTTGTATATTTACTGTTATGTAACACTGGAGTAATGTGATTGGCTGAATGGTTTGGTGTGTTAACAAGTATGATGATCTTGATGTAGCATGAATAATTAATGAACAAGGTGATACTAATGAGCCCACTTTTATATACGATATGCTGCTGACTGTTGTGTGGTTGTTTAGAGAAGAATGTCAGAATGTATCACGACGAGAAGACACTGTTTGAACTGAACACGGCTGTTTGATTATCTGAAACAGTAAATAAACATGTTTTCCAATTTATAATTCTGATGCTGTCATTTTTTTCTAAAATATTTTATTTGAGTGTGAAAGGTTAATCTGCATTTGAAGTTTAACCATAGAAGATTTGTGTTCAGTGAGCTTTTTCCATCAGGTGTGATATGCAGCACTTTGAATGCCACTTCAGACAAAGTTAGCCAGTCATGATCATGGAGGTTAGGGATCCACTTTGCCATCCAGATGTGGAGTATATAGTTATGAGAGTTGCATGCAGACTTCTATAAGTCTGATTAATGAAAGCTAGTAGTGCTGTGGCATTTGTGAAATCCATTTTAATAATCACATCAAAGGCAGGGGTAATGCCAGATTCAGCATTTTTTCTCAAGCAATTTAGATAATTATGCTTGTGCAGATACTGATATTGCTCTGTACAGGACTCTGCATTCTTTGCTTAACCAATCTTGCATGGCGATTGTAGTAACTGTTTTCCAGAAGGCATGAATACTGTCAGTGATGATTGATGTTTGTGATCTTGCTTCATATAATAAATATGTCAAAGTACCCAAGACTTTAAGGGATTTACGAAACAATTGTATGACTCTAACCACAGTTAGGGTTTCTCTTTTTTATCACTGGCTTCTCTGAATTTTTGACTAGTTTAAAGGAGATGATGATAGTGAAGGCACTGAGATTATCAGAGATTTGTTGAGGTAATTCAGTATTATTGCTGGAACAGTTACCCTGCTGTGTGACAAAGTATTTATGGTTTAAGCACCAAATGCTGGTACTGTGATGCTCTTTCAATCTTGGTTCATGGTTTTATCGGGGATTGCCTTTTTTTTTATCCAACAAGGTGGTTTAACTCTTTCCAGGAATATTTGGGTTTTTTCCCTGAAAGGAGCCTTGCTATGCTCCAGGACAGGTACTTTTGCCTTAACTGTGACCCTTTATAGCTACCACATAATATATAGAACTCAAGCCATGCAAGCTGCTACATGTTAAGCAACTTCTGATTTTGATTAGAGCTTCCTTTAGGCTAGGAGTAGGCCATGTAGCATGTTAAAATCAGACTACTTTATTCAGAAACGTAGTACACAGTCATGTAAATACAAGCTATTATGTTCCTGCTCCAGACCTCAACGATGGCTGTGGCATAAAATATTGCACCCCAAACATTTGCTGTATACATGGACACCTACCTATCCTTCACCCTTGTGCACAAGTTGCTGCTCCTTTTAGTGGTGATCCATACACTCACATTAGAAGGGCAGCTGCAGTTGGCCATCCACCATGTGTTATACCCCACTGTAGCACAGGGATAAATAAGTTGCACATGCAGTGTGAATAAAGAGTTTTGAAAGAGGACAGCAGCTGTAGAGATCAGCCAAGCTGATGAGGGTGTGGGGTTAAATAACCAGTGGACTCAGGAGAAGTATAAATAGGGCACAGCGTACTTAGTGTATTTTTGGGAGAATTTGACCAAAGCAGTTAATATGATACAATGCTTGTATAACAGTTAGGAGGAAGGGGCACCGCATAAGGAAGGCAGTCTCTAGATTCTGTCAAACAGTATATCCCATTGACATGGAGGGTGGGCAGTCTGATAAGGATTAATGTATACTGTTGTTATAATGATCCCTGTAACACTTGACTAAGTATGTGGGACAGTGATTCATTAATTTCCCTTTCTACTCTACAGTCATGGCAAGGGACAATATGAATGTTTAAGGCTGCATTGCCATGACTGTGAAACAGCCTTCATTTACTTAGTTGTAAATGGAGTCTTGTTATACCACTGTTCTCATTAGATAGAGTGTTGTTATATATACATGTTAAGGTGGTGCCATAGTCTGTGTCACACTCCCTTACTGTGGGCAGTACACCATCCGTACTGTTTTTTCTTTCTAGTTAACACCAAGGTATAAGTGAGGGCTATTTGTATTTCTGTGCTGCTGTGGCCCAGCCATGGACTGCCAGGGTCAATGTTACAGAACAGATAACTCTGATGCAGCATTTTTTTACTGCACCATTATTCTGGAATTATGCCAGTCAAGATTCTGGCAGCTACTCTGCAGCATACTCAAATGAACTTTGGTTGCATAGTTACAGTATTCCATGAATTTAGAAGTCTGGTGTGTAATTTAGACTGTGTCAATGGTAGTCGGCTGCATACTGACTTTATGAATCCTATAATACGCATTTTGTGTTTGGGTAAGACATATTTTGCATATGCAATAGAACATCTTGGGACTACTGTGGTGCAACACTGCAGACTGTGCTATGACTATCTAAAGTCTAGACCACTTTGCTAAGTGTTAATTTCCATGCGTAAATATGTTGTTAGTAATTGGACTGCTATGCACATCTTATTGTCCACCCATAATTTATTTTATATTGGCACATTTTTTTCAAAGCTTGATTGTGGTACTATGCAGGGAAGTGCCATCATTAGATTGAACAAATTGATGAAATACTTGAATACAATCCCTTTGACCAGAACGTTAATTCCAGAAACCAAAACTATTGCTACATTGTCGCTCATGATCTGTAACAGATTATTTCTCTTTGCTGATGTTCATCGTGTTTCACTGTTGCAGTCATAACTGTAGGGTGCTCCTGCCGGCAGGCAGCCCGAGGTCGGCCAGAATCCCAAAGTCTGGGTCCGGCGTCGGCTGTACAAGCTAGTACCCTGACGTCAGTACGCTCTGGTACATAGCCCTCAGCCGACGCCATCTTCTCCAGTCTTTCTTGCCGTGCGGTGGAAAGCAGCTCGCAAGTAGTTGGTTGGCGATTTTCAAACAGCGTATTTGGTTGTTGTCGGTCCGAAGTTCTTACTTCTCTTCTCAAAGCTAAGTACCCCGTTGGGGAATCTTTTTCTTGTTCCTCCGATGTCAGAAAAAGTTAATAATTGTATTACGTGTGGAAAACAAATACCTCATAAAGATTTCCACTCTTACTGTCTACCTTGCATAGGCCCCTGACCACGACGTTTCTTGTTGTCGGTTCTGTGCCAGGTTTAATTCTCGTACTATCAAGCGCAGGTACGACTGGGCTCTAAATTACTTTGGCAGATGCTTCAATTATAGAATGTCGTCGGACACTACCAGAATTCAAAAGAAGCGCAAAGACAAGGACAGGCCTCCGAGGTCCAAACAGGACTCGTTGCAGCTGGAGCCAGCGTCCGGTTCGGCTGTCGTCAGTGAGGCGCTTTTGCAGCCCCTGTTGTCCGCCACTTCTGAACCGATGGCCGATACGGACTCCCATGGGGAGCCATCAAGGCCTTCTATTTTATCTGCTGCAGGACCTTTGGACGTCGCTCCCTCAGATGGGTCTGGAACCATTGTGCAGGTACCGGCTTCTGAGGGGGTATTCAGGCCTACTCACATCACTATATCAAAGGCAAAGACAAAGACTCCTATTAAGTCTAAAGCTCCTGCTCAAGCTTCTTCTGAATCTACTCCCAGGACACAGAAGCAATTGTTAAGGATGGCTGAAGATTTGCTTACAATGATTAGGGGTTCTCACCCCCCCCCCCCCTCTGAGAAAAGGCCTCGACAGGATGTTCCTATGGATTCCTCTGACCAGGCTTCTATATCTTCTGTCTCTTCCTCTGATCAGGAATATTCTTTTCCTCCTTATGAGGATTCGGATGCTGAGGACTCCTTGCCCTCTGCCTCTCCGCCTGAAGATTTTTCTTTTGGGGAAACCTTACATGAGATGAGGGAACATTTTCATTGGGAAGGTCAGGATTATTCTGCTTCCAAGAAGAGGCTTAGAGAATTCATTCCTCTTCCTCAACATAGGCCTTTGGCTATCCCTCCTGTTCTTGACATTGTGGATGATGCTTTTTCTGAGGCTAATTTGAATCCTGATTCCATGCCTCCTGCTCCTTCTAAGCCTGATAGATTTTATAGGGTTCCTGAGTCTCATTTGTTCTTATTTAAGAATCCTTCTGCGGATCCTGAAACTATTTCTCAGGGTTCTAAGGCTGCTAAAGTTGCTACTTCTAAGAATCCTATTCCCTCTGAGAAGGATTCTCGTGCCTTAGACAGGTGGGGTAAAAAGGTATATACTTCTGCTACCTTTTCTGTTAGGGCTTTAAATTGCCAGTTTCATATGTTTAAGTATCAGCAATTTCTTTTGTCTGTTTTAAAGCAAAAGCTTGCTTCCCTTCCTGCATGTGCAGAAGATAAGGAACTTCAGGATGTATTGCATGCAACTGAACAACTGAACAAACATAGCTTCCATTGTGGTTTTGATGCTTTGGATGCTTCTTGCAGGGCCACAGCCTCTGGTACTGCTATCAGGAGACATGCTTGGCTTCGTGAACAAAGTTTACCTGAACAGGTTAAGGCTAAATTATTAGATGCCCCTGTTCAGCATGATGTTCTTTTTGGATCTAAGGCTGAGGAGGTTATTAAAAAGATGGAAGAAAAGGCAAAATCTATGCAAACTGTGAAAGATTTCTTGCAAGTTCAGCCTCCTAGATTTTCCAGGAATTGGCCCTCCAAAAATTGGTCCTTTCCCACGTCTGACAGGCCTCAAAGGGGAAGATGTAGATGCTCCAGAGGTCGTGGCCAAGCTCAGGCCTCCTACAGATCGAGACAATGGACTGCTTCTTCACCTAGAAGGGGAGAAGACAGATCCCAGTCTCAAAGAAAGCAAACTCAATGACTCTCTCGGTTGGGCTACAGGACCTCTTTACCTGAATGCCCCTCTCGGAGGAAAACTTTCTCTGTTTTACAGAAATTGGACTCATATTACCCAGGACAAATGGGTATTGGACGTGATTTTAAAAGGCTACAAATTCCACTTTCATACCCTGCCAAGGGCTTTCGGTTGGCCAGATCTGCCAAAACATCAATGGTCAGAGGCCTTAAATCAAGTGGATGCTCTTCTGGCCATGAGAGCCATAGAGCCTGTTCCACTCTCAGAGATGGGAAATGGTTTTTATTCAAGACTGTTTCTGGTTCCAAGAAAACAAAGCTCATGGAGACCTATTCTGGACCTTTCTGTGTTAAACACCTTTTTGGACATTCCAAAATTCAAGATGCTTACTCTGCAGCAGCTGATTCCAGTGCTCTCTCAGGACGCCTGGATGGGGACATTGGACCTAAAGGAAGCTTATTTACACATTCCCATCAGGCAGGAACGCAGGAAATTCCTCAGATTCAAGGCAGGTTCGAGACACTTTCAATTCTCTGTACTGCCCTTTGGTTTATCTACTGCGCCCAGAGTCTTTACCAAGTGCCTGGCACCAGTAGTGGCTTATTGCAGACTTCAGGGGATTCAGATTTACCCCTATTTGGACGACTGCCTTATTCAGGCAGACAGCAAGGATCTTTTACTTCAACATCTGGATTTTGTTCAACGTCTTCTCCTCCTATTGGGATTCTCAGTGAACACAAAAAAGTCACATTTGATCCCTTCTCAACAAATGGTATTTTTGGGAGCCCTCTTAAATACAACCTTACAAAGGGCCTTCCTCACTCCAGAAAAACAAATACAGCTGGCTTCAATTTTCAAGACTTTGGCAACTCTAACTCAGCTCACTGCAAGGAAATTCCTGCAGGCACTGGGCTACATGGCTTCCTGCATTCTGTTGATTCCAAATGCAAGGCTTCATATGAGAAAGCTTCAATGGTATCTGAAAAGTGTATGGTCACAGCATTACCACGATCTGGACACTCTGATTCCTCTGATCCCCTGCCTCCAGAAGGAGTTCCTTTGGTGGTCCAGGGTGTGTGCTTTAAACGAAGGAAAGCCTTTCCGTCTTCCTCAACCTTCTCAAATCATAACCACGGACGCCTCGGATTATGCTTGGGGAGCACATTTTCTAGGCAATTGCCAGCAGGGAACCTGGACAAAGGACCATCT
The DNA here is from genome assembly GCF_019279795.1 of Protopterus annectens. Lineage (NCBI taxonomy): Eukaryota > Metazoa > Chordata > Ceratodontiformes > Protopteridae > Protopterus > Protopterus annectens. Next base: position 955,452,457 of record NC_056745.1, read on the forward strand.
TCACTGGCACATCAATCTGAAGGAAATGTTGGCAGTTCAAAATACTCTTCTAGCCTTCAAGAACCTTTTGCATCCAGGGCCTCTTTTGATTCGCACAGACAACACCACAGTCATGTGGTACATAAACAAGCAGGGGGGTTCTCATTCGTACCCCCTTTGCAGACTAGCTATGGCTTTATGGGACACAGCTCTAAATCTGAATCTACATCTCCAGGCTCAATTCATCCCAGGAGAACAGAATCTCTTAGCAGACAGCCTGAGCAGAAACATTTTAGATCCTCACGAATGGATGCTAGACACCAACTTATTCAACAGGATTACTGCAGTTTGGGGATGTCCCCAGATAGATCTGTTTGCATCCCATCTCAATCATCAGCTGCCTCGCTTTTGCACCAGGTCCTTCCACAAAACAGCTTGGAAAGTGGATGCCCTGTCCTTCAGCTGGAGAAACCTTTCGGGATATGCCTTCCCTCCTCTTCCTCTACTTCCTCGGGTATTACTAAAGATAAAACAGGACAAGCCCAAGTTCCTCATCTTGATTGCTCCAAATTGGCCTCGACAGTTTTGGTATCCAACTTTAAAGCACCTGTTCTTGGAGCCTCCTTGGATTCTCCCTCTGAACCCTTCTCTTCTGTCCCAGCATCAGGGTCAGTTGCTACATTCCAATCTCAAGACCCTTTGCCTGGCAGCTTGGCTCTTCAAAGGAATTTAATTTCTTCTAGTTTTCCCAAACAAGTTTTGGATGTTCTTTTGGAAGCTAGACGGCCTAGCACTAGGAAATCCTATGCCTCTAAATGGAAGAGATTTTGTATTTGGATGCAGGACCGAGGCTTGGACCCACTGGTGCCTGATCTCTCTTCTATTTTGCTTTACCTTTCAGATCTTTTGTCTAATGGACTTTCCTTTTCCTCCATTAAGATTCATGCTTCTGCTATTTCTGCTCATTTCAATACTGATCCTCCTGTTTTTTCTCATCCTTTGGTGAGACAATTCTTGAGAGGGGCTAAGAATTTAAGGCCTCCCAGGACCCCTCCTGTTCCTGCTTGGGATCTTAGTTATGTTTTAGAAAAACTTACTTTGCCTCCTTTTGAGCCTGCTGCATCTTCAGATATTAAGTTTTTATCTTGGAAGACAGTTCTTTTGTTAGCTTTGACTTCTGCCAGAAGGGTCTCAGAGTTGCAAGCTCTCATGGCTGTGGAACCATACCTTATTTTCCACCAGGACAGAGTATCCTTGAGGACCAATCCTACTTTCATGCCTAAGGTGATTTTGAAAGTGGCTTTAAATCAAACAATTCACCTTCCTACCTTCTTTCCTAATCCTCAAAATAAAGGGGAAAGGATTTTGCATTCCTTGGACGTGCACAGACAGTTACGATTTTACTTGGACAAGACTAAAGAGTTCAGAAAATCTAACCAATTGTTTGTTTCTTTTGCCTCCAGTTCTCTTGGAAAGGCTATTTCCAAACAAACCATTTCCAAATGGATTTCTTATGGAATAAGATTTTGTTACACTCATCATGGGAAACAGTTTCCAGGTACTGTGAGAAGTCATTCTACTAGAGCAGCTGCTACTTCTACAGATTTTCTCAGAGGAGTTCCTACCAAGGATATCTTGGAAGCTGCCACTTGGAGTTCTGTGCATACTTTTTCCAAGCACTACAATCTCCCTTTGTATTCTAAGACCAGGGCAGGCTTTGCCTCTGCTGTATTGCAGGGTCTTCTTGCTGCCCCTTCTTCTGTCTAAACCTCCTCCCTTTTTTCACTGCTTTGGGATTTCACTCTACAGTTATGACTGCAACAGTGAAACACTATGAACATAGTACAGTTGTGTACACCTACCATAAATGTAGATGTTCGAGTGTCTTCACTGTTGCAGTCGGTGTTTCCCTCCCTCCTATCCCCTCTTTTTCTCTTTTGTGGTGTATTTGTGTTTCCTTGTTGGATTCATTTTTGATTTATTGGGGACTTCTGACATCTAGGGCAAGAAAGGCTGGAGAAGATGGCGTCGGCTGAGGGCTATGTACCAGAGCGTACTGACGTCAGGGTACTAGCTTGTACAGCCGACGCCGGACCCAGACTTTGGGATTCTGGCCGACCTTGGGCTGCCTGCCGGCAGGAGCACCCTACAGTTATGACTGCAACAGTGAAGACACTCAAACATCTACATTTATGGTAGGTGTACACAACTGTACTTTTTCTTTTTCCTCCCTTCTAAGTCTTAAATAAGCAATGTTTTCCTGTGACTACACTTTGTTTAGAAAACACATGGCTTTCAACTAGTTTTGAATTGCATTAATATTATTTCAGAAGTCTATGATGTGATTTAACAGCTGCTTGGTAACTAGTAGATATAAGCACTTGCTTTATGACTCTTCTTTTTTCTTGTTTTATAGGATCGTTCATTTTGTTTCAGTGACTGTGCTTTTACTTATCGTTCAAAAAATCAGACTTTGATTTACGACTTCAGGAGCTTCAGCACTGTGTATTCTTTAATAAATGGACCAAGCTTTACCACAAAAGGGACAAAATACTTTCATAACTTCAACATTAGCCTTTGTGGAAATGAGGTAGGAGTTAATTTACAGTTTGGTAGGTTAATATAGACTGAGAATATATGATTAATAACTGACACCTAATCTGTCAATCTGCAGCATTGGCAATCATATGTCTACCATGGTGGAAGATTTTTCTTTTTTTATGTAGGAAGAAGGTAGTCCACACGTGTGCAAGGGTCTGTGCTCTTATGCATTCCAGAACTTTATTATTCTAACTCCAAGGTCTCATCACTCATGATCAGGAGAAGTGAAATTCCTGCAGAAACAACTTTTGCTGATAGAATGCTATTGCTAAGATTTGAAGTATGATTTTTCAGTCATCCAGATAACATAAAATTTGTATTGAAAAATCGCTTTGACTGTTAGATATATTACCTGTGTTCTCCTATGATAAGCTGCTATTGTGACTGTTGGCAGATGTTTTTTTGTCTACTTTCATATTTTTTAGAGTATGCTCTCACTTTTGTAAGTGCTGCTTTTGTTCACTTTTGCATCCCATTAGCTGTAAAAAGACTCCTGGCCCAAGCTGTGGTGTTATTTTGGTGTCAGAGTTCATCTTTCTTCCCTACGTCTTTAAAATGTCTGTTTAAAAAAATGGGTTTGTCACCCATGCTTTTGTTGAGGATGTTGGAAGTATCATTTAACAAGGATCTCTCCAGGCTGCAGCATGAAGCAGCAAAGATCTGTGTGGCTTATTCTGTCTCATGATTAAGACAGCCTGAGACTTAAAATGTAGGAAATAACCATCTGAGTAAGGAGGAGCGATCATGGGAAGAAGTTGTTTTCTTTTTATTTATTTACAAATTTATTCTTGTAAGTACAGAATTTTTTTTGCAGGTAGTATGCCTGTAAGAGAAGGTAGTAAATAGAGTGTGTGTGTGTGTGTGTGTGTGTGTGTGTGTGTGTGTGTGTGTGTGTGTGTGTGTGTGTGTGTGTGTGTGTGTGCATGTGTGTGCGTGTGTGTGCGTGTGTGTGCGTGTGTGTGTGTGTGTGTGTGTGTGTGTGTGTGAGTGTGAGTGTGTGTGTGTGTGAGTGAGTGAGTGGGAGTGTGTGTGTGTGTGTGTGTGTGTGTGTTTATGTGCTTATGTATGTACGTATGTGGGAGGACATAGATTTAGTTACTTATTTATTCCTTTTTGTTGAGTGCTCTCATCTATCCAAGTTTTGCAGAATATGTCTGATTTTCTTCTTGTCTTTTTGTCTGTCGGTAAAAGTTGTGTTCTTTCTGTTAAGTCAAAGAGGACTGCAGTCACTAAATAATAATGATGACAGACATTTGAGCTTCAGACTTAATAGCCTTCAGAAGAGTATGCTAACACAACGCCTATTATTTTAGAATGTTTCTAAGTATATAAAGGCAATAACGATTGCAGATTTGGTCCTTTGTCCACCATTATTTTTTTAGAGTTCTTCATGAGTGATAAGTTAAATTATATGTAGTGGGGGAACCTGCTGTCAGTTGATCTGTGTTCTGAGAGCAGTAAGCTGAGAAGATGATAAATTCCAGTATGACAGTTATATATTGTTATTCATTTTTTGATCACAAATATATTAGGTGTCTGTAATTGATGGTCACATGTGTGTGTGTGGGGGGGGGGTTAAATAACTATCATTGATCAATTGTTATTTTAACTGTATTACAATGTCTAAGGTATATTTATAAAGTTAGCTTTAATTGCTGTTATAGGGGATGTCTGTGAATGAAAGAGATTGGCACTTTTGTCATTTGTTCAAAATAGCAGTTATTCTGGCTTTGCAGAAGTACTCTGCATAATTTTTTTTCACTTTCTATCACAGTCAAGCAACAGCATTGTACTTAATAAGTGGCAGTCTGGGCAGGATGTGTGTGATAGTAACTGATCTTCTTTTTGCAGAGTGTTGCATCAAATAATTTTGACATCTTCCAGCTGTTGATTCTCCTGTTGAGTTTTTGGCTGTTTACTCCTTGTGTGTAGACTTGTGTGTAGACTCTGCATGTAATTCTGGTCTGTAAAAAGACTCCTGGCCCAAGCTGTGGTGTTATTTTGGTGTGTTCATCTTTCTTCCCTACTTCTTTAAAAAGTCTGCTGAAATACAACTCTTCCATCAATACAACCACCAACATACTGGTGACCACTATAATCAGCGGATGTTTTTTTTTTTTTTTCAGTAGATGACTTTGAGCTATAACACAAGCCACCAAATACTTAATTTGGGACTTAGGTACTAAATTGTTATGCTTTAGTTTAGTTATCCTGTGTGAAGCTGCAGTGGTGCAGCATTGTCGCTTCACAGAAAGAGGTTCTCCTGTTCGATTCTCAGCTGGAGCACCTTTTGTGTGGAGTCTGCATGTCCGTCCCCGCGGTCGAGTGGCATACGAAAGACATGCATGAATGGGCGTGCTTTCGTTGAAGGTTGGGCTGGCACCTTGGCACCGTAAAAATATACTGCCAATCATTAGCGGACCGGAGTTCCGCTGTGGTGACCCCTAACCGGGAAAAGCCAAAAGAAGAAGAACCCAAGTATTTTATCCTGGTTTTATTTAGCATACTTTGATAATGTTAACAATTCTGCTCAGCCACAGAAAGCATTAAAGGATGATGCTAGACAACAGTTCAGCCTTTACCTTATTTTTAAATGAACTGTATTTTTTTCTCAGCCTAAAGGAAGAAAATTGTTTGAAAAATTCTTTGCCACAAGCCAGACAGGACATACATAGGTGTTAGTTTTGGGCAGGTTTATTTGGGTGACTCCCATGAAGTGTACTATTAAAGCTGTTTTCTCTGTAGAAAAATAAATATGGACAGATGTGAAAAGCCAATGATATACAATCAGTGAGTTTGCAAGTAGACAAAAGTAGATAAAAAAAGTGGTACACTCAGAATCTGAACTGGGAATGCACACTTTATTTTTATCTGATTAAACCGCTTAGTGTTTCACAAGTAAAATGACAGTTTTTCATACATTCTGAGAGAAGAATGCATGCATTCTTTGGAGTTTTCCATTTAACCTCCATGCAGTTGTTACACCTTTTTCCATTACTTCTTTGACTGAGACCAAGAAGCAAAGTATCTATTTTAAACATTGAGCAACTGTATCCTACAGTACAGTTTCTTTTAGACAGGCTTTGTAGTGTGGATGTGCAGTAGGAGTAAAACATCTGTTTCCCATGCATTCATAAGGTGCCTTAATATAATTTCTTATATTATTTCAAAAACTGCATCTTTCATTACTGTAAGATTCAAAGTTGTCATGATGCTTTACACTTACAATAAAGTATTATTTGTCAGGTTGGGAGGGTGGCTTAATGGTTAAGGTGTTTGCCTTATAAGCACAAGCTGGAAGGTTTGAGTCCCCCAAGGGATAATTGGCTAGGCTTAAAATGGCCTACAAGGGCAGTTAGCCTAGTATTAATCTATGAACCTTAATTATGAATAGGATAGTTTTAAATACATTTTATTGCTGAATCTCTTCATTAATAAATCTCTTCATTAATCAAGATCAACTGCCCAGCATTTCAGGCTGTTGTACATCTTTTACTAAAAAACACTGTTTATATGACTAACCCTGCCATTCAGAAAGAAACCCTTACTCTACTTGTATAAACTGCTGCTGTAGCAAAGTGCAGTTTATGAAATCATTTAAAATCTGAGTCAGAGACAAGTTTATCGGCAGTGAGGAAGACCTCATCATCATCTAATTTGCATACATCTGAAGCAGATGTAATTACTGCCAGTACTGAACTGCAGTTTTCAGCGATAATTTCCACTGGAGTCCCATGCATCACATTGGTACTGGCACCCCCTCATTCAGTTTCTTACACTAACATTCATAGTTATATAAAATACACAATACACACACACACACACACACACACACACACACACACACACACACACACACACACACACACACACACACACACACACAAACACTTTCATTCTCAACCTCTCCACACACAGGTGTGAGGACACACAAACCCACTAACTCGTTGTACATGACATCACCACTACCACCACTCAATTGCAGTTAAACCTGTGTGTGGTCTAAACTGAAGAAACTATTTATTTTTTTTACTGTGCAAAACAATGCTCTGTGCAGGCAAGGTGTATACTGTAGGAAGTGTTTGCTGCATTTTGCTACATTTTGAAAAGAAAAGGAGAATTTTTTTTTTAAGTGAAACATGAATGCTGTAGCACTCAGGGTATAAACTGAAGTGACAAACCGTTTGAATGGCTGGGGTAGATGGGGAGGACATGTCATGCATCTGGCCATCTGGTTGGTGTGCCAGTAGACGGACATTAGAGAGAGAGAGAGAGATAACAAAGTCTGATCACAGTGGATACAAAGGTGTACATCGTACAGTAATACATAAAATGCAACAAATATACAGTATTTATATAGACTGATTAATATTGCAGAATGTTTCAGATAAGAAAATAGGATGTACAAGTAGAAGGGGTAAATAGTGGGAGGAAGTATATGTGCTGCATTCTATGAAGTATGAGAGAATTTAAATGATGGTTTGGGTGAAGCAGGCACAGGAGACTCTCAGAAACATATTTACTTCAGAAATCTGAAAGTACCAGCTCTTAAGGTCAAAAACCAAGAAGGCATGTGATATGCATTGTTTTACACAGTACATTAAACATGTATCATACTTCATTAGTAACAGTAAAATTTGATTATTTTTATTACAATTTAGAAGTGCTGTTCAACTTGAGGGAGAACTCACTCATTATAATAATGTGGAAGATTTAAAACCAGTTTGTATGGTGGATAGTGATGTCAGTGGAATGGAGAGGGTCAGTAAACTCAGAATGGTGCACAGTGTCCAAAGTGTTTAAACATCTTGAACCAGAGTTGTTACAAATTTACCAGAGGTCTATGAAAAGAACTGATTATCATTAGCGTAACTGCACACAGTGGAGTGGTTTGAATCTGTAATGAGTAGAGGAGACTATGTTGTTTTTTCTGGGGAAAAGACATTATTTGTTTACTTATTATTCATTTTTTAGTGAGCTTGGCAAATGGTGAAAGAATTACTGTAGGCCCTGAAATTTGTACAGGATGAGCTACAGTTGTGAACTGGAAGGATGTTCCACAGACCAGAGAAGTAGCTTTAGGAGATGATGTGTATAAGTAATTTATGTACTTACCATAACGCTCTGTCTGTGTTGTTCATTTTCATTCTTCTTTAACTAATGGGATCAGATCTGATCCTCAGTTCTGACTCTGCCTTTTTACTAGGTCATGTCCACCAACAAATACTTGAGCTCCTTCCCTACCCATAATGCACCACCACTAACATCCCAGATCTCATTTGCTGCTTTAGAGTTTAGACATGGTCGCCTTCAGAGCTTGGGTTGTCAGTGAGAGATAAGTAAATTTTCCGTATTTCCTCTCTAAAAGCCTTTAAAATAACTATTGCTTTAGTCTTCGATTTTTCATTTTAAAGTGTTTCTTCCATTATCTATCTTATATTTTGAGTGTAAAACTTTTCTACCATCATGATAGGCCGATCTCCTTCCCCTTTTACCCTCCTTTACACAAAGTATAATCTCTGTCATTTCCATTGTTGGTATTCTCTCTTTTCTACAAGTCTTTTTTCTTGTAGTTCTTAAAAACTATTGCTGGTACTTTTCCTTTTCATTTTTTTCTTTTGTGCCTATTATAAAAAAGTTTACTTTAACCTCTCTCTCTTAATTAGGAAATCATCTGAGAAGGGTCCAGCAGGTTTTAAAAAATGTGACAAGTATGGGCACAAGTTGCCTTTGTCTGATGCCCACAATCCTTGTGTGTATTGTTTAGGACCAAAACACTTACAAGACTGCAGTATTTGTCGTGGTTCAACCCCTGGGCTGATTTTAAAGGGATTACTGCCATCTTCCTTTTTTGAAGCCATCGTTGAGGTTCAATATCCCAAACATAAATCTAAAGATGTGACAAAAAGGTGTAGGTCCTCGGATTCTCCAGCCTCTACTTCTTCTGAATCAAGAAGAAAGAAAGGTGCAGTGATGCAGCAGTTAGCACTGTCACCTCACAGCAACAGGTTCTCAGGTTCAATTCTTGGTTGGGGAACCTTCTGTGTGGAGTCTGCATGTCCTCCCTGTGTTCACATGGGTTTCCTCTGGGTGCTCCAGTTTCTTCTCATTCCAAAGACATGCATCTGGAGCATTTCTCCCTGGGACTCCATTGTAAATGGGCTCTGTCCCAGTTGGAGTTTCCTGGTAAATAAATGTTAAATAAATAAGTAAAAAATAAATAAAGAAAAAATGGATCCAAACTATGTCTGATCTGACCATCATTGGATCCAACCACACATATTTTGGATCCTACATCCTTGGATCCGATCAAACATATTTTGGATCTTACATCTTTGGATATGAATGCCTTACCAAGAACTACATATTTACCAAGTCTGGATAGTTCCTTCCAGGGTGCCCTATCTCTTTTTAGAGAGGCACTTAAAATTGCCATCCCTTGTATCCTCTCATTCCTCCAGGAGTCTCATGGAGGTGCATGTGGAGAGGATAATGAGGATATTTTTCAAGGAGCAAATTCAGAAGAGAGTTTTCAGAGTTCCTAACCCTTCAGGTCAGGAAATCCGTCCATATACCAATCCCTTCAGGTCAGGAAATCCGTCCATCTACCAATCCACCGATAACAACTCTTTCTCTAATTCAACCTGCAGTTTTGGAGCCCTTGGATCCTAGCCTTCATAGTCCATCTGGTTTGGATCTGATGAAAACATCTTCTGTGCTGACTACTGTCCAGGGTATGCCAGCTCAGATATCCTTGGAGATGGATGAATCTTGGAACTGAAGCTTCCCTGTTGGATCTGAGGGGATGGGGTAACCTTTGAGGTTTTTGGAGCCATCTTTTCCTCTCCGAGCTTTGGCACTGGATAACTCAGCTCTGACTTCTACCTCAGGTGGATTGCTCTTGGGGCAGAGGGAGGTGATGAGCCAGAAACCCGCTTTCTCAGCTCCTTTGGCTTCCTTCTGTCTGGGGTGGTCTGCCTTTGAGGTAGTAAAGAGAGTGTTCTGTGCTCCAGCAGGTCAGATGGGTCCTTCTACTTCTCAGATGAATTTGCACCATGGTCCTCAACATTCTGCCTCACAGAGACAGCCAGCGCAAAGCTTCCAGTCTACCCAGCAGGGCATTTTAATCTCTTCTGATACTTCTCCAGATCACCCCCCCTGAGGAAGTCCCTAGAAAGAGAAACTTCAAAAAGTAGGGACTTTGACTTCTGAGGAGAGTCCATCACTGAGGATACTGATTTTGATGAAGAGGAGGGGTCCCCAAAATCACCACCTGATGACATCTCATTTGGAGACATTCTTGAGATCCTAAAGCAAAAGGGTGGCTGGTCTTCCCAAGACTCTTCTCCTGAGGAATCAGTATTTCTGGAAGCATTTGGTACTTATCCGTCTATCTCCTGGGTTACTCCACTGGCTGATAAATTTATTGATTTGATCTCCAAGAGGGTGTGGAATGAACCTGATATGAATGAGCCAATCCCCAAGAGACCAGACCAGAATCTGGGTCCACCAGTAGGCCAGGAATATTGGAGTAAAGGGGTTCCAGTAGATGCCATTATTGTGGCGGCAACTACAAAAAAGGAACTCACTGAAAAGAGTTCCACTTTCTGTCCTCCTTATAGAGAGTGAAGGGTGACACATAGATTTGGGAAGAGTGTTTATGCTTCAGTGAAGTTTGCACTTAGATTGCTGAACTATTTAGCACATTTTTACTAGGCTACAAAGATATTTGATTAAAGAATTATCCACATCTCATTCTGGAACTGGAACTGCTGAGGCTCAGTCTTCATTATTATCTCAGGTGGCTACCCTACAGGCTATATCCAGTTCGTCCATGAGGCTGCTGCAGGTTCAGGCATTTACATCAGGAGGCATGCCTGGATGCTGCTGTGTGATTTTGTGGAGCCCTTCAAGTCATCATTTGTCAGTTCTCCCTTTGATGGCACTTCTTTGTTTGGGCCCACAGTAAAGGGCACACTCTCCAGGTGTGGGAAAGATGGAAAAACCCTCTCTGTAGTGGGCATGTTTTTTTCAACCCCTCAAAGGACCTTTTCCAGGAATCAAAGGAGAGGTCAAAAAATGTGGTTCAGAAAATCTCAGGGTCCTCCAGGACACACGTGGAATTAGTTCCCCTAGAGGCAGAGGGGGAGCAATAATGGAAGATGACCTTGCGGCAGAGGAGGGTCACAAAACTGGGGGTCTAGAGATTCCTTTTCAGACCGACCCTTTCAGTGCTCCTGAATGGAGGCCCAATTGCCTTCCTCTGGAGGCAGCCTGAGGTCACTTGTCACTGCACCAGAAAGCCTGGCTAAGTATAACAAAAGACAGTTGGGTGCAGCAAATTATTTCCAGAGATTGTATAAGTCACTTTTCCCTACCTCCACAGTTATCCAGAAAAATCCCTGATGTTCAACCCAACCAGAAGAAAGCAGCAGCACTAGAAATCCAAAAGCTGCTAGAAAAAAAGAGTCATCCAAGTGGTCCCACCAAATCAGATAAGAATCCGGAACTTACTCAAGATTCTTTTTAGTACCAAAGAAAACAGTGAACTGGACACAAATTTTAGATCTCAGTGTATTGCACAAGTCACTTCAACACACAATGTTCTGGATGATCACGGTTCAGTCCATTCTGCCCTTTCTGGGCAACAATGACTGGATCTGCTTGATAGATCTTCAGGATGCGTACTATCACATAAAGATGAACATGCAGTCCAGAAGGTACTTGCACTTCCAGCTGGACCAGTTTAGAGCACTGCCCTTTGGCTTCACCACAGCCCCCAGGGTGTTCACCAAGTGCATGACAGCGGTTGCAGCTCACTTAACACAGCAAGGATTCCAGGTGTTTCCATATTTAGATGACTGGCTTATTACTGCCCGAACCAGGCATCAACTGATAGAAGCTTGGAATCAGGTGTTACAGACCTGTTTGCATCTTGGAATAAGCATGAATTACAATAAATCTGATCTGCAGCCAACATAGACATTAGAATTCATAAGAACAGTTTCAACACAGTATCGGTGGTAACTTCTCTTCCTCTAGTGAGAGTGTAAACAATAAGGATGCAGGTCAGGAAAATTTGCAGTACCAGAATTTCAACCCGATTGATTCTGCAAGCCCTGGTATCAGTGTCAGCAGCAATAATTTTAGTCCCTTTAGCAACATTCCACATGAGAATTCTTTAATGGATGCTAGGAACACAATGGTCTGCTAAGACAAGAATGACCCAGGTAGACAAACAGTACATTTCCTGGTGGATGCAGTCAGAAGAGCTGTTACAAGGTTTTCCTTTCATCTTCCCTCAACCCAAAGCCATAGTGACCATGCATACCTCCCAGATTGGGTGTGGGGGGGGGGGTACATCCTGGGAAAAACAGTCCAAGGCACTTGGTTCACTGTAGAGGCCAACCTGCATATCAGTGTTCTGGAGATGAGAGTGGTGCTCTTAGTGTTGCAGGCATTCCAGGACACACTTCCTCTTGGGACAATTGCAATACATACAGAAAACATGTCAGTAGTCTGGCACATCAGCAAGCAAGGGGAGACCAGATCTTGCCCCGTGTGTCGAGAAGCCCTTAGTGTGGCAATGGGCAAGATCTTCTAACCACTTTCTAGTAGCAATGCATATTCTGGGGAAGTCCAATGTGATAGACAAACTAAGCAGGTCCATTTTACTACCTCACGAGTGGTCTCTTAACAGCAAAGTGACGGAAATGATTTTTAGTTGGTGGGGCCAGCCTTGCTGTGATCTTTTTGCATCTCCTGTAAACAAGTGCAGCAGATTCTTTACCCTGATCCCCCCACCAAGGGAATCTCTGAGGGATGCTCTGCTCCATGAATGGCCCCATGGTCTTCTGTATGCTTATCCTCCTACTCCCCTAATTCCCATATTCCTTCAGAAACCAGCCTGGTTGATTAGCAAAGTCATCCACATTGCACCTTACTGGCCTCAGCAGATTCAGTTCCACTTCCTTTGGCCTCATCTACTATACCCACTTTGGATTATTGATCCAGTTCCAGACCTTCTATCTCAACCATCAGGCATGGTTCACCCAGATATCTCAAATATCAAACTAACAGCATGGGTTCTCCAGTTCCTTTAATAGCCAAACAACCAATGCTTTCTTCCCCTGTTCATGCCATACTTTCATCTTCCCATAAACCTTCCACTAGGAAACTGTACAGGAGTAAATGGAGAAGGTTTGTTTATTGGGCAGAACAGAATCAGGTAGACCCCTTCTCAGCTCCAGTTCATTCTGTTCTAAAATTTTTAGCGAGTTTGTTTAATGAGGGTGCTAGTTCATCAGCTAGCAAAGTTTAAGTCACAGCAATCTCTAACTTTCATGTAGGATTTCAGAATTCTAGCCTGGCTACCTCTAAATTGTGCAAAGCATTTTTAAAACGTACTCTTCTGTTAAGACCCCTGTATAAAGACCATATGCCACCATGGGGTTTGAATTTGGTATTGTAAGTCTTAGTAGACTCTCCCTTTGAATCTGCAGATAAATGTGAGCTTAAATTTTTGACCTGGAAAACTGTCTTTTTAGTAGCAATTACATCTGCTAGAAGAATTTCAGAACTTCAAGCATTATCTTCTAAGCCTGCATATTTGATTTTTTTATAAGAATAGGGTCATGTTACAAACTAATACTTCCTTCCTTGCTAAGGCGGTGTCAGAATCCATTAACATGCCAATATTTTTCCACAATATACAAATCAAGGGGAATGTATGCCACCCTTACTGGATGTTCATAGACAATTACATTTCTACCTGGACAGAACAACAAAAATTAGAAAGACAGATCCGCTATTTGTTTCCTTTGCACATAATAAATTGGGAAAATCATTTGCAAAGGTACCTTTAGCTAGATGGCTAGCAAATTGCATCTCCTTTATCTATAAGAGCTGTTGAACATGCTCCACTTAAAGAAATCCCAATCCCTCCAAGCTACACACTCTAGGGACCTAAATCTTTTCACCATAATAAACAGAACATGCTGGAGGGATAGATTCCTGTCCCAGAGACTTCCCATACTCTGGAACAAACTACCTATCTATGTCAAACAAAGCTTTTCATTAGCACTCTTCAAGAAAAATCTTGATGATTAGATGGGAGATAGGAAATTTACCCCGTGGATCACTTCTGTGGCTCTGCTCGACAGGGGCACAGGAAAATAATTTTCTTGGGTGGAAAAAGCCAGGGTACCTTTTTGGCTAGGCTTACTTATATAGGCCTTAGGGCCAATAGCTAGTACCTACCTATGAACCTATAACAAATTGAACCTCTCCCTAACAAAACCATTAAAGGTTCATTCAACAAGATCTATGGCAAGTTCTGCTGTATTCCAGTCTAGAGCTTCTATGGATGATATATTTGCAGCTGCAACTTGGTCAAATCCTCATACCTTTATCACTCATTACAAACTAGATTAGGTCTCAAGGGGAAGAGCAGCCTTTGGTTCAACCATACTCAGGAATATCCTTCCTTAAAGTTCACCCAGGAATTTAGGTAGCTTGGGACTCTGTCCCATGAGTTGAGGAATGAATGAAAATTGTCAGCATCAGATAAAGAAGTCATGTACTTACCATAACGTTCATAGGATCATAGGAGGTTACTAGGCTAATGACCTTGGGGCCCTTACAAGCCTTGCTAAGTTTTACCCTTATTTCCATGATTAGCACTTATTGCCCCTGTCCAAGAGGGACACAGGTAGAACCCCTGGGGTGAATTTACAGTTACCCATCCAGTTGTGCAGATTGCATTTGAAGAGGGCCAATGAGGTGCTCTGCTTGATATGAAATGGAAGTCTGTTCCAGAGATGTGGTAACCTCTGGGAGATAAACCTGTCCTTCAAGCAGGTTCTGTTAATGTCGCATACCAGGTTAAGGCCCTTAGAGCGAGTAACCAGTGTACCATTTGACTTGTGGATATGCAGCATTTCCAATAAAGCAGGGTCAAAGATCACCTTATATGCAAGGCAGAGATCACCTCTCAGTAGTCTGTATGAAACAGAATAAAGTGACAGTGATTTCAGATGATCTTCATAGGACAGATGCTGAAGACCTTGAATTTTCCTTGTGAGGAACCTTTGTGGTCTCTCCAATTACTGCAGATGCTTGGAAAACTAGACACCAAAAGGGGCATTGTACTTGATTACTGGCCTGATGAGGGAAGGGCACAGGGAGGTTATAACTTCTTTTTTTCAGGAGGCAATGCCTTTACTTATGAGTTGAGCAATATAGAATGCCCTTCTTACCACTGTGGAGACATGATGATCAAAGGTAAGGTTGTCAACCTGTGTGCCCAGGTCTCAGACCACAGAGTGCATACTTAGGGTGTTGTTATTGATGTGGTAGTTAGCAGGAATGTTGCCCTTACCAAAATGGATGATGATACATTGTTTTGTATTGAGTTTAAGGCCATGACTTTGGCATCAATTATTTGTTTGAGTAAGACCCTCTTGTAGCATGTTGACATCGTTATGAGATTCTATGACCACTGCTAGTTTGTCATCAGCAAACTTTGTCAGCCACAGGACTTTAGTTTTACCTTGTACTTCTGAGAAATACATTCGGAACAGTAGAGATCCCAGGACTGATCCCTGTGGAACACCACAGGTACAGGTCTGCTGTAGGAGGTGGATTCCTCTATTTTGACTCTATGGGTTCTATCAGTGAGCCAGTTAGTGATCCCATCTAGGGATATAAGGGTTGATACCTAGCTGGGTGAGTTTGTCAGTGATGCCTGAGTATTGAGGATAGTGTCAAAAGCCTTGGCTAAGTCTAGGTAGGCTGTATGCACAGATTTCCCCTCATCCAGGGCCTTGATGACTGTTTCAAAGAAGTCCAAAAGGTTTAACAGGCATGATCTCCCTTTGACAAATCCAAATTGAGTAGGGTCAAGTGTTTGGAGATTACCTATATCTTTGTTGATAAGGTCCATGATGATCCACTCCATGGCCTTGCAAATAAGGCTAGTCAGACTAATAGGACTATAGTTCCTGGGGTCAGTTGAAGCACCACCTTTTGCAAGCAGATAACAGCGGCCTTTTTCCATTCAGCTGGGATGGAGCTGGGGCTTAGACTATGATGGAAAAGAGTAACCAATGGTGTTGCTAATTCTTGTTTGAGCCCATGTAGGACACAGCCTGGGATGTTATCAGGTCCCATAGATGCTGTGTTTTTGATCTTAAAGAGGTGTTTATGACTTGCTTTTTAGAGATACAAGATAAAAGACAGGTGGTAGGGATGTCATGGGGTACGTGTGGCAGGGACAGGGGAGTGAAGTTTTCACAGAACCTGTCAGCTAACAGGTTAGCTGTGTCCACAGACTCAACATATGTGGTATCATTAACTACCAGTTTGGCACATATCTGGGCCTTTCCTCTTAGGTTATGGATGTAACTAAAGAATGCCTTATGGTTGTCCTTAGTTGAGGAAGCTAATTTGGATTTGTAGTTTACTTGGGAGGACTTCAAAAGAAGTCTTATTTTCTTGTTTAAGTTGAGGAGGGAGTGTTTCCAGTTTAGGGCTTGCTCCCTCTTACTCTTGGACAGCAATTTCTTCCTCTTATTGTAAAGCTTGTTAATGTTGGTTGTCCACCAGGCAGGTTTGTTCTTCTTGAGGAGCCTGTTTTGGTCCTATCAGGTGCATCTGAGTCAGTGCAGTTATACAGGTGTTTTATATAAATATTGGTGTAGAAGTCTGCATAGTTGCCAGTTCTGTCTGAGGCGGGAGATGCATTGAAGCTATTTGTACCATTCCATAAGAGGTTAAAATCTGCTTTGGAGAAGTTTTATAGTTTAGTTGCTACTGGGGAGGGGTCAGGTGTGACAGCTACTTTGAATGACACTGATTTGTGGTCAGACCTCACCAGGGAAGACATCTCAGTGGGGGTGCTACAGTGGTACCACATATTGGTAAACACCAGATCCAGGATGTTGGTACCCCTTGTCCATCTGTGGTATCCATTTTCATTCTTGCTCAACTCACCACCCACGCCCTCCATATTTCATAACTGACTTCTGGAGGAATGAGGTACATCAGGACACCTATGTCCTTTGTTTTGAACTGCAGTTAATGGTATTTCTTTTATAGGCTTCCTGTCAAGCTGCAAACAAGATCTGAGGGATGTTGGAGGTGGTGCACTATGGGCAGGGGAGGAGCTTGAGAGTTGAGGAATGAATGAAAATTGGCAACATCAGATGCATCATTACAAGAAGTGCTAAGTTAATACTTCCAAATTGAAAGGAATTGGGAGGAATACCATCTTCTGCTGTAAAATGTGAGCAGTTGATTTTTTTACTAGCTGGTATACATAAGTCACTGTAACAGCTTTTAGAGGGAGAATGTACATTTGGGTGCAGAAAGAGAAGATTGCTTTTTATGGTTGAGGTTAAATGGAAATGTTACCGTTTTTTTAAGCATGAAGAAAATAAATAATTTATACAGTTAGTTACCATTTGAAATGTCAGGACCTGCTAGAGCGAGTTCTGAAACATGGAGACTGGCTGAAAATCGGACTTGCATATTCCTTTTTTCCAAGGTATGGTGATCTCGGTGTTAGTATATATAAGTTTGGGGGGGGGGGTGAGGCTTACCCTCCTGCAAAACAGAAGGGCATTGTTTGAGTTTGTTTTTTTCCCCATGCATTTTCAATCTTTTTTCTGTATGTTGGCGCAGACGTTTCAGTAGGGAGCATCATAGCTGGGGTCAGATGGTTCAGGGGAAGGAGAGTTTGAACCAGGGTCTAAAATAATTTTACTCAAAACATGTAATCAGTGTGACATGGGTTCTTGACAAGGTTAAAAATGTTGTTTTGAGCTACATTGTAAAGCTTCTGATAGCTTTCTAGATTTACACCAGAGTTTTCATGGAGGTTACTTTTTATAGAATGGAATTGTTTCCATGGTGCATTATGATTTGCAGTCTTTTCTAACTTCAGATATGAACTATAGGAGTAACTAAGCACAAACCTGATGTCTCAGCAGCTAAGAGCACCATCTGGAGATCATAAAGCAGCAACAGATGTCCAGTCTGAGTGCCCCAAGACGGTATTAAAATGAACAACAATGAAGTATTTGAATTAAAATGTGACTGCATAGATTGTCACTTGGGAATCTTTAAAACTACAAAGATAGGAAAGGGATCCCTTTTGCTATAAGTTGTAGTCCATGCAGTCGAGATATTGTTATGGGACAAAGGCACTATGCAATCTAATATCAATTATTTGATGATGGGCATACATAGTAAAGTTGATAGGCTGTGTAATTGTTTAGTTTTATAAACTTGCAGAAATCCACTGAATTAGTTACTCAGTATGGTAAATACATTTTAAATCAGATTCCAGACACTATCCTAAATATTTAGACCTATTCTTTAATGTATATTTTCTTGCCTGCCGCTGTGTTGGACATCTTGCTCCAAACATAGCCATTTTTAAGAGGTTTGTCTTGATTCTGCATTGATTCATGCCAGTCATTTTCAAAACATTTGTCTTTTATTCTCTGATTGTTTTTCTATTTTGCTAATTCCATTCAAGTAGAACAGATTTTAGATGGTAAGTAATGACTGCATGGCACTTGTAGCGTATCCATTTGCTTATTTGTCAGACCAGTTATAGATCCCTCTGAACCCACAGCCTTATTCTGTTGAATATTTTATATGTAATCCTTTGTTACATTATTTTCTTGTAGTAATGAAATATGCCACTAGATGGTGAATGTGTTCTGTAAATGTACATTGGTTTCACTAGTTTGTTATGTAGTTGTTTTCAGCCTTTATAATCCATTTTAATTATTTTCTTATCACTTCTGTACTTTCATAATGGTAAGTGTGTACTTATAAGATAGAAATGAGTGATTATGAAGTAAGGATGCAGGGCTAATGTATTATCTCATTTGGCCGGATAAAATGGTGTGCACTTGTCACTGGCAATCCGTTTACAGTTGAAGGACTATTTGGAGAATGTTGTATATGATAAGGGAACCTGTGGAAAGTTTGCATATTTGAGTAAGTGTAACTGCATTTCAGCTTCATATCATTTATATATGACAGGGAATTCCAGTGATATGCATATTGTGAATGAGAGGTTAATAGTGAGAAGTACACAGAAAGTTAATGATCATCATTTGTGAAATAAAAGTGATTCTCAGATCAATTGAGTCTTCTGATAAAATGCTAGCTAGATACTGGGATGCATTAGTACAGTTACCTGATATTACACAAAGAAAACAGTACTAGTCTATTAATCCCTGATGAGCACTTGCCTGAAATTCTGCAGGTTAAATCATAGGAGTATTGAATCTGAAAAGTGCTTAGAGAAGTTTACTCCATAGTGACCATGAAGGCTGTCCAGTACCAAAACTGGTAGTGAAAGCTATATGAGCTCAGGACTGTACATTATAACTTGATATGTATAAGTTCCTATTCTGATGTGTTTATACACTATAAACTGAATAGGTACATCATATATCTCCTGTATTTGTTATTTTAGTATTTGTTTAGGAGTCTTAACAATACAGGAAGGAATCCAAAGATATCAGAGGTATTAGAGTGTTAGTGGGATCCATTGAGCAGCTGTAGTTTGAGTTTCATTGGGCCATTTCAAGTAATTTGCACAAGTACTCTATAAAAATGGCTGGAATTGTTAACTCACATTACCACAACCATGCTACCACTAATAGAAATGAATGGAAACTATAGAGCAGCTCAAGGAAGACTCACCAGATAAAAATCTGAAAATTAAAATGAGCGAGAAAGCCTGATTCTGTGGTGCAAGGGACAGATTCCTGACTGTTTCCTAGGCAACCAGGGTTGAACTAGCAACCATGGCAGTGTTGGAGCCAGACAGGGAGGAGGAGTAAATGAGCAAAGCTCACTCTCTTCTTTTGGGGGAAGGATAGGGTTGCATGCACTTGGGAGCACACTGGGTGGCGATAACTTCCTAGTGGAGACTGGGAATGTCATCTTTTATCTCTCATGTCCTGGGGATGGAGCAGGGATTTTTTGAGTGAACATCCCTTGTAGAAGTGAGGTGACACTTTTTACTGTCATTTCATTGTACTTCCCTCCCATATGCCTCACCCGGTCCATATGATAGGAATGAGGGAAACAAAAGGAAGAGAAAAACATAAAGCACCCCTGATCACTTTCTGTGTGATGGCTTCTCCTGGCTGACCCTTGTTCTAGTGAATGTGAGCAATTTGGCCAGTGTGCCACTGGGGGGGGGCTAAAGAATGACAGGCAGCAGGGACAAAGATTGAAAAAATGAGCAAACATGTTATGATGATGGAATAGACATTGATAGAAATTGGCAGAAAACAAGCAGATGGGCAGAAAAGCACCAAAAGTTGATAGAAAACCAGCAGAACAAGCCAGCAAAATGTCCCACCACAGAGGGAGGTTGTATTACAGCTTCTCATTTGAACAGACACACTCATCTGTTTGCTTACAACAGTGAATGCTAGACTTTTCAGCAAAATATTGTTTCAAACAGTATTATCCTTTCATGTTAGTATTTTCATTGTGGCATCCATCCTAACACTCATCAAGAACCTTGTTTCTTTAGAGTAATTTAGTAGAAGTCTGGTAGAAATGGTCATAAAAGTTTGATCTTCTTTGCACTGCATCTGGCATAGGAGAACAAAAAAGTAAGAAGGTTCAAGTAAACAAAGGTTATGTAGTTGGTACGTGGGAGTGAGTCTGTCTTCTGTAACGGGTAGGAATAATTTCATAAGCATTAGGACTGCTTGGCAATGCAAACTATCCCAGGCATCTAACAATCTTCCCACTTCACATACTGCACCACTCTAGCTTTCCTTCTCAGACTTGAAGTAGCTGTCCTTTGATACTCAAAGGATCCCTACAACTCCAAGGCCAACTCATTCAAGGGTAGGTGGGTAGTAAGTAGGTTAGGTTGTTATAGAGGATGAACCCGCTTCCACAGATCATTTGTATAGTAAGTACATAACTTTCATATGTGATCCAATCCTCCATAACATGCCATTTATACAGACAGGTCCTAGGCTAGTATACCTCTAATGACAGTGGCCTCAAAGGATGATGTGTACCTCATACCTCTCAACTGTTCAGATTTTCACAGAATCTCCAGATTTTTGCTTCATATTTTTGGTCCATTTTTCATAAAAGTATGGTTTTCTGACAAATTAATGGTAAATCATTAAAGACTGACGTTGGAAAATAATGACAGACATTTGAATTTCAGACTTCATACCCTTCAGAAAGTTCATGCTAATGCAAAACTTGTTATTCTGTCAACTTTCTAAGTTTAAAAGAACAATATTTAAAACAAGTCCTTATTTTTGGGCCTTTGTCACACTTTTATTTATGGCTTTGTCCAGATTTCTTGCTTTAAGAGGTTGAGGGATATGGTGTACCTAGAAGTAACAGCTTGTAATGTACCTTAAATGTATTATGGGGTGTCCAAGTAGCAGCTGAACAAATGTCATCCATGATAATATTTAAAAAAAATCCACGGATGTAGCCGTAGATCTGGGACCGAGGCAAAGGTCTTGTACGTGAAATAGAATTTTATGCAGTCAGCAATTCACCTTACAAGAACTCAGTGTTTCTTCACAAGCACATTATTTTCTATTATTTTCATACCCGGTGTCTGCCACCCTTCAAGACTCTCCCAGTCAGACTTGAGCTCTTTCATTCCCCTGTACCGAGTATCCCTATCGTAGTGTTGAGAGCCACCCATAGGGGCCATCATTGAAGCAGCCATG
Organism: Protopterus annectens; assembly: GCF_019279795.1. NCBI lineage: Eukaryota > Metazoa > Chordata > Ceratodontiformes > Protopteridae > Protopterus > Protopterus annectens. The sequence goes on from NC_056745.1 coordinate 955,473,786, forward strand.
AGAGTGTTTTTTATTGTCATCAGAATCCTGTCAAATGGGGCTTACTTTATAGGCCTTAACCCCCAGGAGGGTCAGCAACGCACATCTCCAGAGTTATTCCCACTGGATTATTCCTATATTTAAGATAGCAAAGCTAAGTGTTCTTTCAGTTTTAGGGTCATTTTATTTCTGTAAGTATCATTCAGTGTCAATTTGCTCATTTTAAAACATTATTATAAAATTATTTTATGCTTGAGGCAAGTTATACCTGTTGCTGTTTTGTATTAATTTTATTTTATTTATTTATTTGCTTGTTTGTTCTTTTTTATATGTTCATAAGTTCATAGGTAAGTGCTATGCTACCTCACCGTGCAGGCCATTTTAAGCTTAGTTAATTTTCCCTTTTTCTTCTCAAATTAACTTATCCCATTTGGTTAGAGATTGGCCTTACTCATCCCATGGTCGATAATGATATATTACACCTAGTGAAAATAGCTGGGCTCATGCCATAGATAGTTTGAGGTGACCCATGATTGACATAAAGCATTTAGGAGCTGCCTCTGTCCATTAGTAGTAATGGTGGCCAGTCCTGGGCAAATGTTCTGTTTCCCATCCATAGATCCAAGTTGCACTTGAATATGGACAGGGATGAACTTTGTTTTATATTAATGGGGATTCTCTTCCAGAGCAGTGGAATCCTCTGTGATATACATATCCCTCTGAACCATTCTCTTGGTGCTGCAGAAGAGTTTTAGATCCTTTCGACTGAGTATTTTGGATGCCATTTAACTTACTGATGTGCAGTAAATCCATCAGTATTTGATCAGAGGATGCTTTGTATGCCAGACACAGATCTGTTGGAAGGATACCAAGTATAGTGACAGGGCTTTGAGGTGGTCCATGTAGGACATGTTGTTTCGGCCTTGTATACTTTTAGTAAGGTATTTCTGTGGGTGTTCCAGTTGTTGCATGCACCTGGACAGATACATGCCAAAGGGCCATTATATTCACTGACTGGCCTAATAAAGGCTGAGTAGAGTGGGACAGTAGCATCCTCTAGATCTGGACACAATCTTTGCTTATAAGCTGTGCAGTTTTGAAGGACATTCTTACAACAGTGGACACATGTTAGTCAAAAGTCAGGTTACTGTCCACTTAAGTTCCCAAATCACAAACAACGGGTTATCTCTTATGAGTGTATTGTCTATGTGGTAGTTCTTTGAGGTAGATGGCTTCTCAAAGGATACAGTAATTACATTTTTTGGCATTTAGTTTCACTCCATGGTTTTGGTGCCATTTATTTGTTTGAAATGAGCCTTCCAGCAAGATGGATAATTCATCTGGGGATTCAATGACTGTTCCTAGCTTGCAGTCATCTGCAAATTTAGTCAGCCAGAGCCCTTTGGTATTGGCTTTTGCTTCAGAAAAGTACATACCAGACAGGAGTATTGTCTTGCGCTATCTTAATTTTTTTCATTATTTTTGCTTACTTTCATGAAAATAAGACTGTACTTATTGTTTCCAGGTTTAGATGAATGAATGAGTAAAATTAATGAATGAATCAGTGAGCAAGTTCAAGGGTACAGGAAGAGCACTATTCAAGGGTATAGACTGAAAAATGTCTTGGACATTTTGTTTTGTGTTTTTTAACTTTCATTTACTTTGTTTACAGCAATTTGCCCAGGATCTCTCCGTAAATGGTCGCATACAGAGAGTATTGTACTAGTTTCCTGTAATACTCATTTATTTATTTTCTTTCTTTTCTTAACTGGTTTAATCTCTGTAGGTAGCATGGTCTATTTTCAGAGGATACCCAATGAGGCGTTCATACTGACTAGGAGATATTTGCTCAGAAAACTGGGGAACATTCCTTGCCATTTATGAGATTGTTCATAAAGGGAGGTAGAAGAGATTAAAAGATAATTCAATAAAAGATATTAGTTGAATGCTTTAGGATAGTAGAGTTTGTATTATGTATTTATTTCTGAGGGAACATATTAGCGTGTTATGAAAAAGTGTTCATGAAGATACAACAGTCTGAAGTAGTAAGATGTTTTTGTTTTGTATATTTTGGATTATTAATGTAGACACCCCTACTCCTTTCAGTCAGTGATTGCCATTGGATCTTTTGCATGCCATCAGTCTACGTTATTACCAAACCCATCAGATAGGGACATTGATTTAAAGTCTGATCTGAGGGACAGCATCTTAGAAATGCTGTCCTGTGGTACGACATTGGAAAATTAATTTAACCAGCTGGTGAGGGGATGCAGTTCACAGCCTTCTGATCTTTCTGGCTATCTGCTGAGTCACTGTTTGCAAAGGTTCAGCTGCCAGACGTGTGGCTTCCACTATGACTATGGGACAGAACACTGGATTCTTCACGTGCTGCTGAGTCCAGTATGCTGGATTAATCTTTCAAGGCTTTTCTTGTTTTGTGAAAAATCTGAATCATATACAGAAAACCAAGAAAAATATAACATTTACTCTCCTTTGTTGTCTGACAAAATTTGCTCATTACTTTCACTATAGCAGTGCTTGGAAGCATATTACTCCTGTCCACAAAAGCAGTTTTAATGCTGTAGTCTGTTTAAAGATGGATTATCATGCCAAATTCAGACAGAGAAAAATAAATCTCATTTTTTTGTCTGTGAGTTGCTGAAACTGTAAGAGCTGATTTCTATTTTGCCTTTTCAGTTTTGTTTTCTGTTTTAAGAAATCTCCTTGGCCTGATATTTTTGTTTTATGCGGCAGACACTTGAATTACCCAGGCTGCACATTTCACATGTTTTTCATTGGCTAATTTTTTCAGTGATACTTAAGTTTGCAGAATATCCATGGCCTTGTCTTTTCTGATAAGACTTGAGGCCTGCAAAATCTACAAACACTGTTGTTGACTCTTTGCTGGTTATTTATTTGTAGATTATTTTTCCTACTTACCTTCCCATTCCTTGATCTGGCTTTTAAACTTGGTGATTTGTAAGCTGCCCACCCTTATTGTAAATTGATCTTTATAAGCTGTTCCCTTCCTACATGCTATTATATCTTGAAATATTTGTATGCATTTCCTTGTGCATGTTGTGATGTGTGTGCTTATTGAATTTTTCCTCACATTATGTCTGTTCTACTGATTTACTTGCTCTGAATTCATTATCTAGCTAGCAGTTGGATAAGGTAGTGTATTTTACACTCTAGTGGTATCTTTTCTGTGTTTTTACATCAAGAGGACAGAGGATTTTCCATCTAGTGGCAGTGGGTGGTAGTCTGGTGTGTATAGGTTAGGAAAACACTAAAGATTCCTGCACACAGTTGTTTTATTTTCTGGAGGGCTTATTAATAAACTTACCTGGTTTTTAGTGCCTTTATACATTCTGCACAATTGAGTTATTCTTGGCTCATTTCTACAAAGCAAAGTACTTTTATTGAATGATCACACTTTTATAAGCTGTTTAAAGTACACTGCTGTTATCTGGAATTACTTATTGTCTTTCCTTAAGTTTGTTTGTGTAGCATTTCACTGTGGACATTCTTTTACTGTGCTTTTACATTCTGAGGACTAGGTTTATTCATCTAGTGGCAGTAGGTGTTTACCTGGTCTAGCTGAGTTGGGAAGCACACAAAAGCACTCTAATTGTAATTGTTTTATTGGCCAGAGGGCTCAGTAGTCAGGTTTCTGTATTTCCACTGCTGGTATAAATTTGGCACATTTTTAGGGAGCTGCTCACTGTGCCAGTGCCCTGTACAGATATAAACATTTGGAAACATTGCTTATTTTCAGTGTACTGTAAAAGTTTGCTATACTATTTATTGTTTTTTTGCACTTCTTTAAAGTTACATTTTCAAACTGTGGTAAGTGCTGCTGTTCTGCACTGAAATACATTGTATGTAGTGTTTCTAGTTAGTATTAGGCACCTGTTTGTGGTTCCTTAACTCTTCGGCTCCAAATAAGCCATTTAACATTAAGAGGGTCAAAGTCTGCACTCTTGTGGTGGGAGAGAGCTGATTTCACCTATCTTACCTGAAAATTGCTGACGGAAAGCTGATTGTGTGCTTACCTGATTGGCCTTAAAGCATAGTTAGTGTAAAATGTTTTTCTGATTGTATACAAGTCTCATTTGCATAGTAGGCAGCATTTAAGCATTTAGTTAGGACTATTTAAGTCCACTTTACCTTATTATAGCACCCTGGACCATTGTTGCTCAGAGAGCATCTGGTTTGGACACTGGGCAGCATCACTGCTTAGGTTAGCTGCAGATTACACCAAGTACATACCCTTCTCTCGTCTGGATGCAAATACCCTCCTATCCCTTGCAAGTACACATTAGGATCTGCAACCATGGATGGGCACTTTCCTGCTATCTGTATATCCATCTTGGTGGATATGGTTAACCTGAGGTAATGTAACAATTGCTTATGTGCACTGACAACCACTTAATTCTCGAATAGACAAATACAATATGTGAGAGATGTAAGTTACACATTGACACTGGAGGCTAGACTCTCACATACAGACACAATAAGCAACAAACAAGTCATCAGCGACTCACACACATCACTCACCACACCCACAGAGGACCATACACATAGACCCACATATGCGAAGGTGCTCACATGTAACTTATCCAAACCTCAAAGTCCCCTCAAGTGCAGTGCTCAGAAACAAGACAGTTTCCATCGCAACAGCTAAAGCCACATTTCATTGTGTCTCAACTATCAAGTCCATAAGGCAAAACACTCCACATACTGTGGTCATAGGAGAATCCATTGTGAGATGCATTGATGTACCCCTTACCAGGCTGCATAAGGAGAAGGTTACAGTTAGTTGCCTGTCAGGGGTCAGGATCTGCCAGATCATGCAACAGGTCACTTATCCCTAAGCACCAGTATGACTCAGTCATGGTCCATATGGGCATGGCTGACCTGAGATGTACTTCCTTGGACTATATGAACTGAGACATGCCTGAGCTCTCAGAATGTGTGTCACAGGTAAGTAAGAGCATAGCATTGAGCATCATTCTGCCATCTCCAAGGATGATGACACAATACCAGCAGAAAGTGATCGACTTTAACAATTGGCTTAGCTTCTGGTGTCATTTCAAAGGCGTCCATTATTTGTCAGCCTGGGAGAACATGGTTGGCAGGCCATGCTGTTTTGCTAGGGATGGTCTTCACCTTTCACCTCTAGGTTTTTGTATATTGACCAAAACATTGTCCACCCTTATAGTGTCTTTTTTAGGCAGTACCAAACAGACAAAACTTCCAGCATAGCAAAAGCTACTCAAGACAAGTTAAAGGTGTTACTTATCAATGCTAGGAGTCTCAACAAGAAACTATACTCACTGGAAGCTGTCCTCACCATGGAGATTGATGTCTGTGCAGTTACTGAAATATGGTTGAAAGCCATGGAAATCATTCTAGCAGTAATGCCTTTCAAATGTTCTGACCACTCACTGAACATGAAAGAACAAAACATTGAAGTACATTTGTAAAGGATAAGCACACCTCAAGACTGATCAAACAGTGTGACATGCTTGAGCTACTCCATGTCCAACTAGCCTTGGAAAGAATCCATTACCATATTCTAGCTACAGGACCCCACCTGAACCAGGAAACCCATACATCTTACCTGAAGTTAATAGATTCACTCCCAGTCCAGCCCAGTGTACCATACTCATGGGTGATTTTAACTACTCCCCCCCCCCCCATTAATTGGGAGACATGTGTACCACTTACATGCAGGCTGAAAGATTTCTTGACTTTGTAAATTCAAATGACTTGGAGCAGCTAGTCTGCACTCCCACTAGGGAAACAAATATCCTAGATCTGGTACTGACAAATTGACAAATATGGGAGAGTGCTGCACCCCCCCCCCCCCACGCGCATGATGGCCTTACTGGCAAGATAACATATCAAAACAGTATCACTTGAAATAAAAGGAAAATTATCCCTCCCACCTAATCCCAAAATCATTAGGAACTTCTCTAAGGTAGAATAACCTCTATTAAGGGGTGGCATAGCTAGTTTCCAAGCTCCTGATCTAGAAAACACAGAAACCTATGCAGAGGCATACACAAGAGCCCTGTACAACCATACAAGCAACTACATAGACATGGCAGTACCAAAGCAAAATAAACCCAGGTCAAACTGCAAAAGCAAGCCACCCTGGTAGATCCCTAGTACTAATAGTTTGCACAACAAAAGAAAGAAAATCCTGTAGAGATGCAAGAGGGAGTGTGCATAACAGAGTAAAAAGTCACTTATTAGTCTAAACAGGCAAATCAGAGGACACAGACTTTGAGGTAAAAATAGCCTCCAAAGATAAGGATAACCATAAGGCATTTTTCAGTTATGTCTGTAATCTTAAGAGCACCATCCAACAATTTGTGGAATTAGTTGTAGATGGCATCACCTATACCTAGCCAGAAAATGTAGCCAATCTGCTGGCCAACAAATTCAGCTCAAATTTCACCTGCCATCACACCCAGTTCTCCTCCAAGAAATACCTATCACCACTGCACTGCCAAGGTTGCCACTGTACTCTCTAAAGCTAAAAACACATTTGATGACATACCAGGTTGCCTCTTAAACAGCTTAAAACAGGACTTATCAGGCCCATTAGGATCTCTATTAAACCTCAGCCTCCAGACTAGCTTTGTCCCAAAAGGGTGGAGGACAACAACAGTCATCCCTCTACATAAAGGGGGACCATCTACTGACCTAGGAAATTACAGACCCATAAGTTTGACTAGTTTTATATGGAAGGACATGGAAAGAATAATCATGACATAGAAAACCTCCAAACACTGGCCCCGACCCATATTGGCTTTGTCAAGAGTAGATCATGCCGACTGAATCTGGTGGATTTCTTTGAGAAAGTTACTAAGGCCATGGATGAGGGTAAAACAGTACATACTGCCTACCTTGACCTGGCCAAGGCATTTAACACAATTTCTCACTCAGATATTATAAATAAACTCATAAAGCGAGGCATAATTCCCTACATCACAAGATGGATAGTCAGTTGGCTTATGGACAGGACACATGGTTAAAGTGGATGAATCTAGATCCAGTAAGAGGCCAGATACTAGTGGTGTGCCACAGGCTTAGTGCTGGGACCAATCCTGTTCAAAATGTACTTCACAGAAGTCAAGACTAATGTGGAAGTTCTGTGGATGACAAAGTTTGGTGATGACTGCAAGCTGGGGGCAATCAATCCCCCATTGATGTAGATATCCTTCAGGAGGATCTAGGTCACAGAAATGATTGGTGCCAGAACTGTGGCCTAAACCTTTGGGAACTCAAATACCCCTGCAAATTACAATATCAATAGCACATTAGTACATAATAGCCTGAACTTTGTATGCCATGTGTCCACAGTGGTAAGGAAGTTTGTGGCACAACTTGTAAGTAAAGGTATGAAATCCATAGTCCCGCTGTACTTAGCTCTCATTAGACCAATAATAGTCTACAGTGCTCCATTTGGCATGTACTTGACTAGGCACTTACAGCAGCTGGAGTGACCTCAGGGGTTCCTCTTAATGAACATACAGGATGTAAACATGTCCTGTTCAGATAGACTAAAAGCCCTTTCCCTTTACCCTGTCTCCTACTGACTATTAAGGGGTTACCTATGGTTGGCCTACAAAGCACTCACAAATCCAACTCTGATGGAGCTGCTACACATCCACAAGTCAAACAGCATGAGGGTCAGCTGAACTAGGGATCTAAACTTAGTCAGCGAGTCAAACAAAATATGCTGTAAAATCAGATGTGTTTCAGAGATTGCCTCTTTTTTGGAACAGGCTTCCTGTTCACATTAAGCAGAAACCTTCCCTGGCCCTCTTCAAATGCAGTTTGTATGAATGGATGGGGCATCACAAATCTTTACCTGCAGTAGTGCCTATGCCCCTTAAGGACAGGGGCACTTTGTAAGATACTGAAGGCAAAGGCACAAATCCATGCCTTCCTCTTGCCCTAGGGGCCATTTATTGGGTAAAATTGGGTTATATTGGCTAGGCTTGTAAGCCGTTAGCCTAGCAATCTCCTATGAACTAATGAAGAGCACCTTATTTTGTTATACAATTACACAATAGAAGTGTGCATGCATTAACACCAGACTTTTTCTTCACAGATGGCCTTCCATTAGAATAAACAAATGGGGTCTGGACAGAGTTTCATAATGACTGTTGTTTTTCAGCACATTACATTTTCTTGCAGTAGATAGTAGTTGGGGAAATTTCCTTAATTAGCACAGGTGTCAGCAGCTTCTGTGTTGGCTAAAAAAGGAGGACTTGTTCAGAAACTTGTGAGCTGAGCTTTAAAACGTGGCTTTAAGTAAAGATTTCATTATGCTCATAACTTCTAAGTCACTGCCACAGCACCTGTTCTGAAATGTCCAGATCATTTAGTAAACGGACAAGCTGGCTCTGTGTTCCAGCTTACTCTGACAGATGCAGCTGTGCAAGAGATGGTACTAACTTTCATTGCTTTGTAATCGGTTGAATCTAGAATGGGAAAATTGATCCGTATTGACGATATCCATCATCCAAATAAAGGGATGTGCCTCAGTACAAAGAAATTCATTTCTTTGAGAGTTTTATATTGTCCATTCTTGCAGCTCTAACATTACATCAGTAAGTGGTAAGGCCTCCTCACACTTTTCTGTCAATTGTATATGCAGCTGTGTAAAATGTTTCTCATGTGTAATCATACTACTGTCATCAGGAGATACCTAAAAGGAATTACTAAGTCATGTATTAATTTGTTGTCCTTACATCACTCTCTTTAATTTTGACTAGGGAAAGAAAATGGCTGTTTGTGTGGACAATGTAACTGATTTAACTACAAAGGCCATGGAAGGAGAGTCTGGGGGATATGCCGACTTTGTGGAAACCTATGTTTGCCAATCTACTATCATACCATCTGATGGAAGAGGTTTTAAAACTGCCTTGTCATCGCAGTCTGTTAGTCTTGCTGATACTTTCATAGGTATGGGACTATTATTTTTATGCACAGATAAATTCAATTATTAATGTATTCAAATGATGATGAAAGTGCTGCTGGAAAATATAGAATGTAGTTGTTGATTTTGACTGTACAACTTTATTTTGGAAAATTTCATATCTGTATTTGTCTGCTAACTCTTGCTGCTGTGTCAGTGGACCCTGTCTCCTGATTTTTATGTCAGTTTTCATTCAGTTTCAATCAGTTTTACATATTTGCCAACCAGGGTTAAGACTGCAGTGATCTCACTGAATAGGATGATGGGAAAATGACGGTATTCCACATTGGGGGGGGGGGAGGGGATGAAGCTTCCTGAAAAACACTTTAAAGTAACCTTTTCATATATCTGTACTGCAACAGATAGATGGGGCAGAAGGATATTACAATTAGTAGGTTAGACATTGGTCAGACAAAGTAGATGCAGTGAAGGTATAAAATGTGTTTGATGATGAAATTTAGACACTGAAAGTTATGAGGGTCAGGGTAAACTTGGAACCATGTTCTAGTCTTATATTCTGTAAGGCTTCCCAGTACCCATACATTCATGTCTAAATTTAAGATGGTGTTGCAGAAACTGTGGAAGTATCTTGGTGATTGGTGAATAGGTTGTTAGGCATACAGATTCCCCTCTCACAAGACTGGACAAGCATAGAGTTACAATCAGTTGACATTTAGGTGCCAGGATATCTGATGTTACAGGGGCCCTAAAAGACCCTCTGTGAGGTCAAGTATGACTTCAACATACCAGAGTGACTGGTCTGAGAAACAAAATCCTGAGGGGCATGCAGAGAGAGATGTCAGAACTTTCTATGCATGTGATAAATGCAGGTAAGACCCTGGTCCTGAATGGAATCCTTCTTTCCTCAAGACTGATGCCTAGTTACAATGAAAATATAATTGGATTCAACAATTGGGTGAATAGTTGGTATCATTTCTTGGTGAATGTAATGTGAGTCAGCATGGGAGTGAGATGACAGATAGTCCAACTTGCTAAACAATGGCAGGTTTGCACCTCATGTTCAAAGGATTTTAGGTACTGGCTAAAGTCTTTGCTGCCCCATAGTGCATTTTTTAAATAATGAAGTTAATAGACTTTCCTATATAGCAAATTAATTTAGCCTCAGAAGTCTCAGCAACAAATTGCTTGATCGTAAGACTCTGTTGCATCTTGAACGTAGCTATATTTGTGTATTTCCTGAGACTTGATTTAATTGTAAAGAAAGCACTTCTTCCTTACCTGAGTTTTGAAGTTACCATGCCTTCAGGTTTGATGGTAATGCGGTGGAATCTCCATATTTGTTAAGGAACATATCACCTGCAAACAGATTACAAAAGACCTACAAACAGACCTCATAGAGCTCTAGACCACTATACATAAGACAAACTGCCATCTTAAAGCCTTTTATATAGTGTCCTCCATGTCTTCAGATAACCATACTAAATTCCTGAAAGCATTTGGAGAACTTGCTATTAACAAGAACTCCATTATCTGAGGACACTAGCGACCTCAAAATTAACTGAAACAGCTATTCCTCCGATGTGTAGGGTATGCCTAGAAGTTCTTGGATTTAATAAAAATTACTTGGAAAATATAGTTAATAACCCCTATGTATCTGGTGCTCATGAATGTAGCTTTCGCATTCTATTTGCCATGGCCTGTCCTTCCCTACTTAAGTCAGACTGTAAATTTGTGAATTTCCTTCAAAATCTCTAAATCCCCTGAAGCCAGCATATCACAATTTAAGGACTTCAAATGGGCAAATCTCATACAATTATATGATGAATTCTCAAAATTAATTGGCACAGGAGACAGCTTCACAAAGGAGTTCAGTGCTCACTTTGAATAGAATTAGGCATTCCAACCTGAACAAAATACAATGGGAAAATTAAAAAAAAAACATCTTTGTGGTCCAACATAAATAAACTGTACAACAAGAAAAAAAACTTCTTAAATTGTTCATCAGACCCACAACTCACCGTAACAAGGATAAAAATCATTACCAGGGAACTGAAAATGCTATTAGAACTAGCAAAGTAGCTTATGAGCTTAGGCTAGCTTCTGAAGCTAAGGGTTAAAGATCCTCCTTTAGCTGCGTTAGATAACTAAGGAACAATGTCACTCAATGTTCAGAGCTTTCCTAATCATGACCACCCATTCCAACTCAGTAAGCATTTCCATTGTACAAGTTTAGTACAACTTTTACTTCCAAAACCTCTGTCCAAACTTGACATATCCCAGAATCCCGTATACCTGCTATTGTGACTAAGGAATATGTTCTATAGCTGCTATCAAAGATGAAAAATACTTTCTCCATGGGACTTGGCAAAATACCTTGATATTTAATAAATAGTACCAGTAATTCCTTTTTTGAACTTCTCAAATTATTTAACCTAAGCTTAGCCACCAGATTTCATTCTAAATTATGAAACACTACAGTGGTGATGCCTATCCACAAGGGTGGCCCTATGACAAATCCTAATAATTATACACTAGTTAGCCTTACACGCCTGATCTGCAAAGCTATGGAGTATATTATAAATGATATCAGTTATGATCTCAAAAGGTCATTAGGCTGGATTCTCAACACTTTAGCATTGTCAAAGGGAAATCCTTGATGATCATTTTTACAACTCATTGAATCATTTCTACCAGGATCAAAACACAACTGATCCCATACTGCTTGTAATTTAGAACTCCGATGGACATACATACCATGGTTTATGTTCATTAAATTGTCTAAAATGACAAACTAGCATGAAATATGTGCAAACTTTTCTTTTGTCTGAATTTTTCTCTCAACGTTTACTGGATAAAAAAACAGCCATATATTATTTAAATGCTGCCGAATGTTATAAATAATTATTCTACTCTGGGGAATTGCTTATGCAAAACCCTTCTGTAGCTGATTTAATTTCAGCAAAGTATTTAGTGAAAATTGATTTATCCATAAAATATAATCATCTCGGATGTCAGTAGCTACACAAATATGAATGTGTTTAAGTTGCAAGAGGGCTTTAAGTTCATACATCTTCTTATTTAGACTCCTATGATTGAATAGTGCCACCATGATGTTTGAATTTGACTTTGAGTTTGCTATGTATGAATGCCCAGTAGGGGTCTGACAAAAAGGCACTATTGGGGCAGGAAAGGCTTTAACCAGTTTTCAAAAATCCTGGTATGAGAGGTGTAAGCCATCTCTGTTGAAAAAGGAATTCTTATCTACCATCTATTCCCCAAGCTGACACATACTGGAGCCTCTTAAAATGACACCAACGACTTAAATTGTTAAAGCCAATTAAGTTTGTCTTGTTATCTAGGCATCATTCTTAGTGAAAGCAAGAAGATTAAAGTCTTTCGTGCCTGTAGTCCATTCAAGCTATATTTCCACTTCACACCCATAGCGCCTTATGGCATCCAGAACTAATAGGCAGTATTGGAAAGGGGAAGGAGTTATTAACAAAATGACACAAAGATTGTTAGTCTTTCATGTCCTACAGCAGAGAAATTAGTCACAGTTTGTCATTTATTATTCATATTTAATATTTATGTTCATATTTTCATAATAGTGTGCCCTGCATGTTATTGAGACGTATGATATGCTATGGTAGAAGACAGGAAACTTCATTGTCAGTGTTCATTTATATCACAGTATACCTGAGCTATTGCTAGTTATTTGTTACTAATTATGAAAATAAGCAATATTTCCATATGTACGTACTACTTCAAAAAACAAGGAACTTGCAAGCTGTTGCATGGCATCAGGGGAAACCTTAGATGCTGTTGAAGAAAACTAGCTTTGATGGTTGCACTAAGCGATATTCAGTGTTTATATTGCTAAATGTAGAATTAAGCGTATGTTTTCGTATTTCTGTAAATATCTCACTAAGTATGCACTCAGAGAGGAATTTCTTATCGTCATCTAAAAGATTATGTCCAGTAAAGGAAAATGTTCTACCAATACATGTCGAAGTTTCACAGTTTCCAAGATATGACAATTTGTTTGTCAAAGTGTAGCAAAAATATAATTTGGGCTATGTATGCATTATAATGTATTATAACATTTATGGAAAAACTTTGAATGCACTGACTGTTATCACTGTAAAGAAAACTTCTTACTGATAACATTGCTGTTTATGCTGTCTTAATAGCATTTTTTGTTCACAAAATACTTGCATTTGATTATGTTATGCATTTTAAGTTTATTTTTCAGAAAATGATCTGGAATACAAGATGTATTAAGTTGCTGTTGGTGTAACATTCCACACCACACAGGTGTTAATGAGCTAATACATGTATATTAAGTTCGACCATATCTCTCTGCGTGTCCCTCTCATTCACTCCCACATGGGCAATAACAAGGTCATAGTCATTTCTGTATAGTTCAAGGGCCCTTGTGGTATCACAGATCCTGACATCGGGCAAACAGCTTGCAATCACTCTGTTCTTGTCCAGTCTATAGAGTCACCTATACCTAAAACATGTCCCTGTACAGAAGGAGAATTAGTGGACTTTTTGGATTTAAGCCTGCTTTCCTGGTGACTGTTGGGACTAGCTTAATGGATTTGCTGTGTGTGTGTGTGTGTGTGTGTGTGTGTGTGTGTGTGTGTGTGTGTGTGTGTGTGTGTGTGTGTGTGTGTGTGTATTTGGAAGGAATAGGTTATCCCTTCTGTGCTGGAGACTGGGATCTTTGAGTATTTTCATTGAAGCTTTAGCAGTTTTTCTTTCCAGTCTTAGCACAAGTTATGGGCCCAGTGGTGATGTTGTGAAGGAAGGCTGCTTACTGATAGTGGGTTAATTCAAGAAGTTATCTCCAAGTATCTTAAATATTTACATTTCTTCAGATCATGCTATTAACTGATAGAAGCAGTGAACTGTCAGTAAGTATAAAGCAGTTGCTACACTGCCTTAGAACATCCAATGTGACCAGACTAGCCACATGTGGGATGAGAGCAGACTCATGTACCATGTTACCAGTGGGTGGAGGACTAGGGTTTGTCATTGAGAGTGATGCTTTTAAATTAGGTTAGATGGTAGCCAATCTAGCAGTACTTTGTGGAAAAGCAGAATTAGGTCTGCCAAGAGAGATGAATTGTAATGATTTGCATATTGGCTACTGTCTGCCTATTAGTGCTGGTCTTGCCACAGCTGCATGCCCTGCCTATTAGTGCTGGTCTTACCGCAGCTGCATGCAGCTAGGAATCAATGACACTTTACTCCGGCTCTTACAAGAAACAAAATAGTAGCACTAATCTCAGACTGATTGTCTCAGGTGTTGTGAAGTCAGTACATTTGTTAAGTTAACTCTTGGTAGATGCACTGGATAGCATGTGTAGCATCTCAGCACAACAGTAAGTCAAGATACACAAAGACCCAAAATTAAAACTGAAGATGTTCCCATGCACACTGCCCATCCAGAGACTATCAGGAATCAAAGTCCTTCTGCCCCTTCTTTCATCAGGAATAAAAGCAGTAACATTATTCCTAAAATGGATCCTAAGAAACAGTTTTCAAGTTTTACAGTGATAGGTAATCTTTAGGATTTCCTAGGCATGGCAGTGATCAGTGATCTTATCCCAGATGTCACAGATTTTAAATATGTTTGAAAAAAAATGAGTTAAAAGTTTTGTAGTGTGTACTAAGTGAGCAGGAAGTCATGAAACAGAAGGTAACCCAATCTTTAACAGTTTAAAGGGAGGTGATTTTCAGTGTGATCTGTTAGTGCCCAATGATATGAGCGTAAGATGAAGCCGGAAGGTGCTTTTAAGGTAATGTTTGCAATATGGGTTGGTACTTCAAGAGCCTTTTGAGTTTAAATGTGGAATAGTCATTGGGCATGGGACTAGGAACAATCCAGTGCAGTCACAGACGACAGTAGTTTCAGATCACTTGCAGCTCCCAGTGATTAAACCCTTTCTCAGTTTTCATCTTCACCCACAAATTAGCAAGAGTTAATTTTTTGCAGCCAGTAAATGGAAAACAAATCTTTTCTAACTGGCTGAAGTCAAGAATTTTTAAAATTCCAAGATAATAAAGAAAATAATACTACATTGTAATTAGTTTATTATAATAGTGCATTGTAATTACTTTATTATGTGTATACATCAGGTGTGTGTACATAAGCTAGGATGGAAAAGGTATCTGTTAAATAAAACTTTGCTTAACACAAGCATATATAGCTTTCACTGATACCTTCTTCAGGTGTAAAAAACAAATAAACTTCTTGTATCACTTATAAATGCTTTAAAATCACATGTTCAAAACTAGGATGCTCATTGGCCAACAAGTTACAAAGTCAATAGTATAAGCCCCATTTCTTTAAAACGGGTTTTAAAGTATTCAAGCTATTCAAATCAGATGTTATATTAGCTCCTAATAAATTAATCTACTTATACTCTTCGTTCTGTTTTTGTAGTGACATCCTACCCCTAATGGATTGTCTAACAATTTGTACAACAATAAACTTAAACCGATGCATAGCATCCCTCTCAGAAATATGTTTAAAAAGTGAATTTGTTTGGATATTTCTTCTAATGTTAGAAAGGTGACCACAAATACATTCCTTTGGTTTACTGTCTGTTTTACCTACATATAAGGGTATGTATGTTTGACATTGGGCTATGTATACCACATGTTCCGGGTCACAATCCACATAACTGTTATACAAATTCTTATGTGAGACTGGATGTGTACACATTACTTGTTATATTGATTTAAAAAAAAAAAACTACACGTAAAACAAAAAAGTAACCTTTCTAGTATTGTGTCTGCGATATCCAGTATTTTGCTGTTCTGAATAGCATAGTAAGTTCTTTAAGTGATGTGCTGCATGGGTAGACCTATTACTTATTATGATTTTACAAAAACTACACTTACAATAAGGAAAAGTACCCTTTCTGGTACTTAGTCTGAGGTACTCTGTTATAAAGAGCAGCAAAATACTGGATAAGTTCTTTAAATCATGTGTTTTCCTGTAGCCAAATTTGGAATTTCTTCACATGTTCCGATGTGTTTAATATATGCTAATGTTTGGTAATAATCTCTTTCACAGCCATAGTGTGTCTATTACAAGTCATTATAACCCTCATGTTTTAGGAATCTTGTTAATGATGTACTTTGATTAAATTTTGACCAGTATCACTAAAAATGGGTTTGTGTATGTCTCATTCATTCAAAATTGTGTCCTTTTGCTGTCACAAAACATTAGTCATAACCCCTATGTTCAAAATGTTTGCATCGCCAAGGTGTGACAGTGTTAATAAACACTGGCATATATTAAATACATCGGAACAAGTAATGAAATTAATTTAAATATTTGCCACAGGAGAGCACATGATTTAAAGAACTTATCCAATATTTTGCTGCTCTTTATAACAGAGTATCTGAGACGCAGTACTAGAAAGGGTGCTTTTTCTTGTTGTAAGTGTAGTCTTTGTAAAATCATAATAAGTAATATGTTTACCCAAGCAGTGTCACCATTAGGTGGCTGTGGTGGTGCAGAGGTAAGCGTTGTTGCCTCACAGCAAGAGATTCTCCGGTTCAATTCTTGGCTGGGGTGCCTTCTGTGCTGAGTCTACATATCCTGTCTGCAGGTGTGTGGGTTTCCTCCAGGAGCTCTGGTTTCCTCCCACATTCCAAAGACATGCAGTTGGTGGATTGGACACTCTTAATTGGCTGTAGGTGCGAGTGTATGTGCAAGTGAGTGGTACGGATGAACTACAGCAGCAGGGCTAGCCACCCAGTGGTGTAGACTTGTCTTGAGATGATTGTCACTATTGAAATAACACCCCAACCCCATGCATAAAATGAGAAAAAGGGGTTGAGGATGCCTGGATGGATGCAGTCTCATATAAGAATTTTTATAACAACAGATCTGATGTTGTCATTTTCATTTGTTCCTCAACCTGTGGGTCTCTTGTCCAGCTTGGCTGCTTTCCAAGCTCAAGATTCGAAGTTCATGGTCCTCCTCTTCATCCCATAATGCCTCTTTCCTCCAGAATACCTAAGATCTCATTTGCCGCTCACCAAGAAGCACTGGAATTTCATTGCTCCTTCTCATTTTCGATACAAGAGTTTCTGAAAGTCAACTTTCAGCCATTTCCTTTAGTCACTGTTCCTTCTTGTCCTCCTACCTTATTTTCAATTCATTTATTTATTAAAAAAAAAAAGGTTTCCTTTTGTAGTTTAGTAGTTTTAGCAAGTTCCCTTGGTTTTCTTCTGTACTGGATGTTTTCTCTATCTTTTTTCCCTTACAGTCGTCTTCTGTGTTTCTCCTTTTTTTCTATCTGGTTTATCATGGCTGAGAAGCCCGAATAAACCTTTGGTGTTTAAATAATACACTTCCTGTGGGCACAAGATTCCCTGTTTAATGCCCACATGGAGTGTGTTTACTGTCTAGGTCCACCGCACCTAGACATTTCCTGTGAAATATGTGGGGGGGGGGGTTAATCCATGTGCTGTAGTGGACTGTCGCAACAAGTTGGTATTGAAGGGCTTGCTTTATCCTCCCACTCCTTCAATACCTTCCACTTCAGGGACTCAGACCTCTGTTAGAAAACCTAAGGAGGCCAGGGAACACAGGAAGCATTCCCATGGGTGTTCCTCCTTGGAGTTGCCTAAAAAGGCGCTAAAGCCTTCAGATTTGAGGTTGTTGGATCAGATAATTGTGGTTTCCTCACCCTCAGCTCACTGTGTTCCTACTGTCTCCTTGAAGTCTGGTGTTTCAGCTTGGAGCTTTCCTCCCAAAGAGGCCTTCTCCAAGCCAGTGTCCGGACCACCATCTATGTACTCCTCCATCAGGTCTACCCGTAGCTTGTCTGAGCAGGAGGTGGATAGATTGATAAGATGATTTCTTAAGAAACAGATTCAGATGGAGGTTCTGCTGGCTCTGTCCCTTCTGGATCTGTGAGTAGGCATTCCCCTTTTCATCCTGTGGCCCCTTCGATTCAACTTCCTGCTTTGAAGTTGTTGGATCCAATGGCCATGAGAACAGCGACATTGGATCCAGTAGTGGTTCCCATTTCAAGTCTGATGGTTTCCCTGATATGGTCTGCTCCAACAGCTTTAGGGCCCAGTGCATCTTGTAGCCGAAGCTTAGATGTTTGGTCTGGAGGGGGGGGGGGTTGACTTCGACTCAGAGGTTTTTGGAGCTGTTGCTTCCCATCAGAACCTCAGTTTCCAATGGTTTTGACTACTGAGGGACGACTCTCGGATCTTTGTAGTCCATCTGCCATCAAGGTAGTGGAGAGGGCCCTTGCCCATTCTAGGGGATTCCTGGTTCTCCAACCATCGGATCTAATTTCCACCCCAATGGAATCTGTCATTTAGGCCTCTCATCTTCCACCGGGACAGCTGGTGCTGCAAAGCCCCCAACCTCTTCCCATTGTGGATCCCCATTTTTCTTTCAATACCACCCAGGAGTATCCCACCAAGGAGGTCCCCTGGAAGAAGAGGTGTAAAAGGAGACACCTGGATTCCCTGCAGAAATCTGGCACAACTGACAATGTTTATCAGAAGGGGAAGGTTCCCCCAGATATCCACCTGATGATGTCTCATTTGTGGACATCCTAGAGATCCTCCATCAAAAGGGTGGATGGTCCTCCCAGAGCCCTAACCCTGAGGAGTTAGTGCTCTTGGAGGCCTTCAACACCAGCTGTGTACATTCTGGATGCCCCCCCCCCCCGGTGGATCCTCTTATTGAATTAGTTTCCATAAGCATGGAAATATCCTGAGACTGTAGAGACCATAACCAAGCAGGCTGATAAGATATTAAGTGTTCCCCTAGACAATATCACACTGGACTAAAGGGATCCCAGTAGATGCCATGGTTGTTGCAGCACCCACCAAAATGGAGCTAGCTCAGGAAAGTTCCACTGCCCCCCCCCCAACAGGAAGTCTAGGGCTTTAGACAGGTTTGGCAAGAGGGTTTACACTTCGTCTATGTTTGATTTGTGAGTGCTGGACTGCTTGTCCCATTTTACCAGGTAACAGAGGGACTTGATCAAGGAACTGTTTAGCTTGGTCCCTGAGTCCATGTCTGAAGAGGAATGCAAGACCTTTCCCTCCAGAATGGCCACTGTCCAATCAATATCCAATTCATCCATGAGGCTGATTGCTCACATGGCTGAATGCACCTCTAGGGCCACCAGTTTTGGCATTGCCATTAGGTGCCATGCCTGAATGCAGTTGCGTGACTTTGCATAACCTTTCAAAGTGTCATTTGTCAGTTAACCATTTGAAGGTTTGTCTCTGTTTCTGCCATCGGAATCTCCAGTTTTCTACTCCACAAAGATCCTTCTCCAGGTATCAGTGTGGAGGAAAAAAACTGTGGTTCAGGAAATCTTAAGGTCCTTTTCAGGAATCTCAGGGAGACTTTTCCCCCAGAGGCAAGGAGGGAAACCATTACAATAGTAAATGCTGCCCCAGGGGCAGAGGAGCCCACAAAACCAAGGGTCTCGGGATTCCTCCTCAGAAAGAACCTTTCAGCACTCTTGAAGTGTTGCCAACTGCCCTTCTCTGGAGGCAGTCAGGGGGAGCTTATCTTTGCACCCAGAAGCCTGGATAGCCATCACAAACAATCAATGGGTGCAAAGGATCATATGCAGAGGATACTCCATTCCCTTTTTAAATCTTCCCAAGCAAAAACCTACCTGCCAGATGCGTCACCCAATCAGAGGGAGGCAGCAGCCTTAGAAATTACAAAGCTGCTGCAAAGAGTCATCTAGGAAGTCCCTCCTGACCAAGTCGGATTGGGCATCTACTCAAGGTTCTTTTTAGTACCAAAGAAGATGGGAGATCTAAGGCCAATTTTGGATCTCACATCTCTGAACAAATCAGTAAACCCAGAATTCATGATGGTCACAATCCAATCCATTTTACCTCTTCTGAAGATGGAAGACTGGATGTGCTCAATAGACCTGAGGGATGTGTACTACCATATCAAAATGAAGAGGCACTGCAGACGGTATCTTTGTTTCAGGCTGTGAGCCAGTCATTACCAATTGCGAGTGCTTCCATTTGGTCTCACCACAGCCCCCAGGGCATTTACCAATTGGATGGCAGTAGTTGCAGTTCATCTCAGACTGGAGGGATTCCATGTGTTTTCTTATCTCGTTGACTGGCTTCTAACCACTTCAACCAGGTATCTACTCATTCAAGCCAGGGGTAACATTTTACAAGTGGCTGCCATTCTTGGCATAACTCTTGACATGCAAAAATCATAGCTCAGTCCTGTTCAGCTAACGGAGTTTATTGGAGCTCATTTAGACATGACCAAAACTATGTCATTTCTACCTCCACACAGGGTGTCGACTCTGAGACTTCATGTCTCCAAAATCCTAGCAATCCCATCCCTTCCAGTGAAACTAGTACCAAGAGCATTAGATTCTGTGGCTGCCACAGTAACGCTACTACCTACAGCACACTTACATGTGTAAATCCTACAGTGGATGTTATTAGTTCAGTGGTTGTTACATCAGCATTCTCTGACTCAACCTATAAAACAGTCAAGGGTATACAAAGAGTCTCTTCTGTGGTGGCTTCATTCCTCAGAAGTCAGCCAAGGTCGTCCTTTTGTCCTTCCTCCATCAAATGCCAAACTGACCACTAATGCCTCCCAGTTGGGGGTGGAGGGGCATTTTCTGGGATGGACGGTTCTAGGAATATGGACATCTCAGGAGACCAATTTGCATGTCAACGTTCTGGAGACGAGAGTGGTTCTTCTGGCATTGCAAGCACTTCCTCCAGGTACCATGGCAATTCATATGGACAGTATGTCCTTAGTATGGTACATCAACAAGCAAAGGGGAATCAGATCTTACCCACTGTGCTGACAAGCAATGAGAGTGCGGCAATGGGCGATCTCTACCAACCATATTCTGGTCACAACACACATTCCAGGGGAGTCCAGCATTCTAGCGGATAGGCTCAGCAGAACTGCATTGATGCCTCATGAGTAGTCTTTGAACCAGTCAGTGGCAGACATCATCTTCCTCCAGCAGGGTCAACCTTGCTGCGACCTGTTTGCTTCTCCCCTCAACAACAAATGTTGCAAGTTATTTGCCTTGATCCTTCCTCAAGGTCAGCCCCAGAGAGATACTCGAGTCCATGCTTGACCTCCCTGTCTACTTTATGCACGCCCGCCATTACCCCTGATTCCCAAATTCCTTCAGAAAGCTTATTAGTTGAAGAGTAAAGTAATCCTCATTGCTCCTTTCTGGCCTCACCAGGTTTGATTCACCTTCCTCTAGTGTCATCTTCTTTGTCTGCCATGGACTCTGAAACCACTTCAAGACCTGTTATCCCACCACTCAGGGCAGACTCATCAAATCATCCAGGTTTAAAATTGACCACATGGTTTCTCCAGTTCCACTGATGGCTAGACATTCCAGGCTTTCACCCCTGGTCCAAGAGATACTAATATCAGCTCACAAAGCATTTACTAGGAAGATATGTAAGAGCAAATGGAAAAGATTCTCTATTTGGACACAGCAGAAGCTGATAGATCCTTTTACGGCTCCTGTTCCTGTGATTTTAGATTTCCTGGCTTTTCTGTTCCAGAACAGAGCCAGCTATTCCATGGTGAAGGTTCATTTGGCAGCCATTTCTCATTTCCACATTGGGAAAGACTCTTCTTCTCTAGGTTCTTCTAAGCTATGTAAGGTTTTCCTTTGGGACACCATTTTACTTCCTCCCCCACTCAAGGATCCAACTCCCCCTTGGGATTTTAATTTGGTTCTTCCTCCATTTGAACCAGCAGCTAGGGTAGATCTTACGTTTATGTCCTGGAAAACAGCCCTTTTAGTTGCTATTACATCAGCAAAAAGAGTTTCTGAGATTAATGCCTTCTCTGCTAAACTGTCTTACTTGATCTTCCATAAGGATTGAGTATTCTTATGGAACAGTCCATCTTTTTTACCTAAAATCGTCACAGAAAGCAATATCAATCAGTCCATCTTCCAGTTTTCTTCCCCAATTTCAAGAACAAGGGAGAATACACACTGCATCTTCTGGATGTTCATAGGCAATTACATTTTTGTCTGGACAGGACAAAATCTTTCAGAAAATCTGACCAGTTGTTTATATCCTTTTTAGAGGTTAGAAAAGGCACAGCAGTTGCTAAACCTACTCTGACCAGATGGTTGTGAGATTGTCTGTCTTTTGTTTATTCTTCAAAAGTTATGTCCTTGCCGGGCATGTCAAAACTCATTCTATGAGATCTGTGAGGACTTTTTAAGCTTTTTCCTTGAATGTCAACTCATGACATTTCATAGGTTCATAGGCTAGTACTAGGCTGTCGGCCCTAGGGCCTATACAAGCCTAGCCATAACAATTCCCTGGCTATTTCTTCCTACACTATTTACGTCCCCGGACCCCTGTCTAGCAGGGCAACTGATGTGACCCCAGGGTGAATTTCCTTTCTCCCATCCAATCGTCAAGGTTCCTTTTGAAGAGGGCCAAAGAGGCACTCTGCTTGACATGTATGGGCAGTCTATTCCAGAGTCTGGGGAGTCCCTGGGTCAGGAACCTATCCTCTCCAGAATGTTTTGTTTATTGTGATGGCAAAGTTTAGATCCCTGGAGCGTGTGTCTCTGAGGGATTGGGATTTCTTTAAGTGTAGCATGTCCAACAGCTCTGGGTTTGACATGGCCTTGTATGTTAAGCAGAGATCGCCACTGAGTAGACAATATGCGACAGAGTATAGCTGGAGTTTTTTAAGGCGGTCAGCATAGGGCATCTGCTTTAGGCCTATGATTCTTTTAGTGAGGTATTTCTGTGGCCTTTCCAGTTGTTGCAGATGTCTTGAGAGGTACATACCAAATGGGGCATTGTATTCTATAATGGGTCGAATGAGGGATGAGTAGAGTGGGACAATGACCTCCTTTTTTCTGGATGAAAAGCCCTTAGTGATGAAGTGTGTCACATAGAAGGATTTCCTGACTATTGTGGCAATGTGGTTATCGAAGGTGAGACCACTGTCCACCTGCGTCCCTAAGTCTCTTATCACACTTTCAGTGTTTAGTGTACTGCCACCTATGTGGTAATTCACAGGTATATGTTTTTTCCCCAAAGGGGATAACTGTACATTTCTTGACCTTGAGCTTGAGCCCATGGCTCTGGGACCAAGCATATGTTTCTGTAAGGCCCTTTTGTAGAGTATCCACATCATTTGGGGATTCAATAATGGCTCCTAGTTTGCAGTCATCTGAGAACTTTGTTAGCCAGAGTCCCTTAGTGTTAGCCTGTACTTCAGAGAAGTAGATGCCAAACAAGACTGGTCCCAGGACCGAACCCTGAGGTACTCCACTTGTCACTTGTCTGAAGCTGGATGTGGAGTTGGCTACTTTTACAGTGTGGGTTCTGTCAGTAAGCCAGTTGGCAACCCATTGAGTGACATAGGGATTAATGCCCAGCTTAGGAAGTCTATCTATGATTCCAGAGTGGGGGATGATGTCAAAGGCCTTGGCGAGGTCCAGATAGGCTGTGTGGACCACCTTACCCTCGTCCATGGCTCTGGAGACTGATTCGAAGAAGTCAATCAGGTTCAGGAGACAAGATCGTCCCTTCACAAACCCACACTGGGTGGGGTCCAGTGTTTGAAGGTTGCCAATGTCTTTGTTTATAAGTTCCATGGTAATACGTTCCATGGCCTTGCAGATCAGGCTCATCAGACTGATGGGGCAGTAGTTCCCGGGATCCAAGATGGATCCCCCCTTGTGGAGTGGGTAGCTGTGCGCCACTCAGTAGGCATGAAGCCTAACGTGAGGCTATGATTAAACATGACCCTTAGGTGAGGTGCCAGTTCATTTTGTAATTCATGTAGTGCACAGCCCGGGATGTCATCTGGTCCCATGGATGCTGTATTCTTAGCTTTGGAGAGTGCGTTTTTTACATGTTTGGCCGTTATTACTGGAATTTGGCAATCTTCCAGTATTGAGATGGGTCGTTTAGGGGGTGAGAGGGGGGTGAAGTTGGCACTGAACTGATCTGCCAGGATATTGGCAATATCCTTGGGATCAGTATATTTAATGCCATTTTGTTGTAGCTCAGAGCAGATCTGAGCATTGCCATTTAGATTCTTGACATAATTATAGAATGCCTTGTGGTTGACTTTGGAATCTTTGACAATTTTATTTTCGTAACTAGCTTTGGAGGATTTTATGATGGATCTCAGCCTTTTACTGAGGCTGGTAAGGGAGTTTTTTGTATTCTGGGATTATCCTCTTTTCTGCAATAGTTTCTTCCTTTTCTTGTAAAGTTTGTTTATGGCAGGGGACCACCAGCTTGGCTTTCTTTTTTTTGGAGGAGACCATCTTGGTTCTATTTGGGATGGCACGATTCATGCATGAGTGGATGTGCTCGTACAGTGCCTTAGTGTAGGATTCAGCAGTCTCTTGGTCAAGGTCTCATTCTAGGAATAGGGCTGCTTTTGGCTCTATGGTGTTTCAGAATATCCTTCCATGAGGGCCACCTTAGGTTTGTGTAGCTGGGAACTCTGTCCCACAGGTCGAGGTACGAATGAAAATGACAACATCAGATAAAGAAGTTCTTACCATAACATTCCATCTGTCCATTTTCATTCTTCCTTGACCTCCTAACCCTTCTTCACCTTGGCCTTTTTTCTGTGTAGACCTGATGGAGTTGGTCTCTATTAGGAACTGCAGTTCCTGTGTTGAGCCCCAATACCTTTCTCTTCTTCTGTGACTATGTAGTTACCTTAGTTGTATATTTTTAGCAAACTCAGTCTGAGGTATTCTGGGGGAAGGAGGCATTATGGGATGGAGAGGAGGAGCTTGGGCTTCCAATCTTGAGCTTGGAAAGCGGCACAGTCAGATCCGAGGTTGGATCTTTGATCACAGAGCGTCCCTGTTGCTTCTCATTTCAGAGGCATGCTAAGGTGAATTTGAGTATAAGGGACTGTGTTACATTGTCTTCCTGACGGCACTTGCTAAGTGCTTTATGACTTTGAAAGCTGGAAAAATTCATAGAGCTTTTTACTTTTTTTTTCCTGTAATTAGTAGTATATAGAGCAGGTAAAGCTCCATGTAATACAAGGAGTTATAATCGGGTCTTTGATCATAACCTTCAGTTATATATTCTTGATATGGATGCCAAGAACGACCTCTCAGGCTTCACTCTTGAGGTGAATTTCTTGGCATGCATGTCTCAAACACATAATTAAGTTTATGATATATAATTTCTGGCAGTTGATGTTTGGTGCCTTTCTGGGTGTGATCTGTTCCAGTGAAATAGTATCTATATGTAACTTCCATGTTCCTGTAAGCAGTTAGGCCATGCTCTGTTTGTAAGTTAATCTTTCATAAGTTCTCAGGACAAATTTATGTAATTTTAGTTAAGATTTTGGCAGATGTCACCTTTAAGTTTGATCCGTGAGCAGTCCTTTTAGTTTTATAGTACATTTTAATTATGAGCTTCTTGAATTTAAATGTGTGATCTGCAGCTGCATAATTCAGTGTATTGTGCCTTGTTTACAGTTAAATGATGCAAGTAGTAAACACTTGATTTCTTACTATTTGTTTGAATTCTTTAAACAGGTGTATCTGTTGAGTCACACTTGAAAGATGTTGAAATCCTAACTAATCTGTTTCCACAGTCCTCCGTGAAGGTGCCAGACGTTAACTTCTTTTACAAGTAAGTGAACACATAAGAAGTATCCCATTAATATTTTTTAAACAAGATACATCTTTATTAAATTATCACTTATAACATAGGCAATCATACATTCATAAAAAATGAAAATAAACCATATTAACATATTTTAGTTGCAAACATTATGTCAGTCAAATATTACATAGCTCATTCAAATCCTGCCTTCTTTTAAACCTCATTCCCCTCCAAAATGTTATTCTACATGTATTACTCCCACAATTCCCATTTTTTAATTTGCTCCTACCCTTTTCTAAAGGGCCATTTTTTTTCTCTGTTACTGTATTCACTATTTCTAGTACAGTTGGTTTGGACTTTCATTTCCATTTTCTAGTCATTGCTTTTTTTGTCAGCCACCATAATTAGACTCGGCAAGGCCTTACTATGTCTAGGCAAGTCTGATTCTGTAACATAGCTCAAAACCTCATTTCCTTAGTTATACCAATTTGTTCATCCAGTATCTCTGACAGAGCAGCCTGCAGTGAATTTTTAAAACCTGCCAACTCATTACACTCCCAGAAAATATTTTCCAAATTAACTCTTTCTTCCCCATCACACCTCCAACGTTTGCTGTCTACCTGAGGAAAAAATATCTGGAGTTTACTTGGGGTATAAAAATAGCTATGTAAACACTTATAAGCAAAGATCCTAAATCTTCTAGACTTTGTTGCATATTTGGGAGACGTATATATACCCTCCTGGTTTCTTTGTGAATTTCTTATCCAATCTCTCTTCCCAATCTTTTCTAACCTCCTCTGATTGATTTTTATAGTTACCATGCAATATTTTGTATGTTCTGCTACGTATTCCTTTCTTAATAGCAACTTCTGTTCTGTGTTCTATTAAAACCTCTACCAGTGCTGGTCTTTCACTTAGAATTCCCCTATTTCTTTCTCTTTGCTTATACTCTAATATCAGTCCTTGATAGGGA
The DNA here is from genome assembly GCF_019279795.1 of Protopterus annectens. Lineage (NCBI taxonomy): Eukaryota > Metazoa > Chordata > Ceratodontiformes > Protopteridae > Protopterus > Protopterus annectens. The sequence goes on from NC_056745.1 coordinate 955,500,362, forward strand.
AGACAATCTCTAGCCTGCAGTCCAAATAAATTATTGACCTCTTCCTATTCTATTACCAGTCCCTCTCTAATTATTTACTCCCAATTCATTGTTCCCTTTGCCAGTTTTCTGTAGTAAATTCCAGCCCCTCTTGCCTATTTTCTGTATCCCTAATTGCAGTCATCCCTATGGAGAGAATTTACTTTTTCCTTCCCCATATTGGCTTAGTTCTTGGAATACTTTCTGATACTTTATGAATATAATATTTCTCTTAAATCTTTTGGGTTTCTAATACCATGATGGGAATGGACCCCATTCCTAAGTCAAAGTATGATTAAAGTTCATGAAATTAATATTGCTTCACTCTTCGATGTCAGCCAAAAGTGCTCTTAGCAGCACCCGCAATGTGCCCAGTAATGACTTCTTCTGTAATTCGAACAGAGTTACATGTATTGGTATCATATCTAAATATGATTGTAGACTCTTTTTTATAATACCCGTTGCTTCTACTACTATTGGAATTATCTGAGTATCCTTCTTCCACATTGCTCTAGTTTCCGCTTGCAGATCCTGATATTTTATGACTGTGTGTCTCTCTATGCAGGACACTGTAGTCACTGGGTGTGCCAGTTTCAATGATCAATGCTACTCTTGTCTTCTTTTCTTGGACTACTATATCCAGTTTTCTAGCATCTATCTATTTGAATTATTGGTAATGGATGATCCCATGTAATGTAAACTTCATCATTTTCTATAATGCTTTGTGGCTCATGTTTCCAGTGTTTTTCAGCCACTTTAATACCATAATGTTTGCACAATCCCCAGTGCAACAATCTTGCTACATTATTATGCCTTTCAGTATACAGTCCTTCTGCCATTAGTATGTCACAACCACTAACGAGGTATGCGACAGTTTCCAATTTGGTTTTACAGAACCTACATTTGCCTGTTTCTCCCACATGTTCAATGGACTTTGTAAACCAGCATGTACGTAGCCCACTGTCTTGAGCTGCCAATATTAACATTTCATCTCTTGGCTTGAATTCACTTCTTAACCATTTCTGCATTCGTTCCTGATCAACATGAAGTTCTTCCAGAAGTTTTCTATACTTGCAACTATATTTTTGCATTTTCCACATTTCTTGCCTTTTCATCTGGTCATTCATCTTATATTCTTTCTTTTGTTTTTTGGCACATCCAGTTGCTGCCTGATTTTTATCTACTTCTGGTTTGATTCCCATTCCTGCTTGATGGTGATATGCTTCTGCTAGATTAAGCAGAGAAGTCATCTTAGATTTATTCTCATCATGTTTTAGAACTTGCACTACATTTGGGTCTTGTGAGGATAGCATTTAATGTGTGGAGTCCCACGATTGCAGATCTGTAAATGTAATCAATTTCAAGGAGGCACATCCCTCCTTTGGAACGGGGAATATATAATCTTGGTATGCACTGATTTTTATAGATCATTTTGGGAGTATGAAGCATTCTTCTTGTTTTAATATCTAATTTATCCAGCACATTTTGGGGCCAGTCAATCACTCCAAAACTGTAAGTTAGGACAGAAAGAGCAAACTGGTGTATAGCTTGGATTTTGTTCCTAGACGTCAATGTTGTTTTCAGGATGAATTTAAATCTTCTGACGTATTCCTTACTAAGTTTTATTCTCATTTTATTGCTGATCTTTTATCATTTCCCAAGTACTTATACACTCCCTCTTGCTCAAGTTCTTTTATATCACATTCTTGTCCCAAACTGATGTTTTCCTGGTGCTGCAGTTTTCCTGCTTTAAAGGTTGCTTTTGCACATTTATCAAGACCAAGTGACATTCTGTCATCTGAAAAAGTTTTAACCTGCAGCTGTGCTTTCAGTTTTTCATCTGATGAGCTGTACAGTTTTAAATCCTCGACAAACAGAAGATGAGAAGTCTTTAGACTTTTTTGTTTTCTAGGAGCCAAATTATAGTCATGTCCTAAGCTGTTAAGTAGACAGCTTAATGGGTTAACGGCAAGACAGAATAGCAACAGTGACAGAGAATCACGCTGGAATATCCCCCTTTAAATTTTTAATCCTAGGATAGCAATTTCCTTTATCATTTAATTGCAAAGTGGTCTGCCATCGTTTCATGGTCACTGTAATGTAGTTGATCAGTGTAGAGTGTATCTTATACATTTTTAAGAGCTCTTTTATCCATGAATGTGGGATACTATCAAATGCTTTTTTGTAGTCCATGTCATACTTCGGTTCTTCCCCTTTTTACAGTTCTCCACTATGACTTCATTTAACAACAAATGATCATTTTCTCCATATGACTTTCTTCTATTGTCCTTTTGTTCTACTGCCATAATTGAGTTTTCTTCTAAATGACCATAAACTCTGTCAGCATCAATTCCCATGTATAGTTTATATGTCGTCAGAAGGCAAGTTATTGGTCTATAATTTTTGGGGTAGCTTGCAGGTTCACTCTTTAGTAGGAGCACTGTTTTACCTGTTAGCCAGATTGGTGTCTGTTTGGGGTGCGCATATAAATAGTTCTTATTCATGGCTAGGTCTTCATGCAAAGATGTTAATACTTTTAACCAAAAGTTAGACACTGCATCTGGGCCTGGGGTTTTCCAATTAGAGGCTTTTCTTAACTTTGTTTCAATCTCTCTGGCTGTTATTTCATCCCATTTCATATCATGTACCTTTAAACTTCTTATTCTTTTTTTTTACTTCTTTTATCTATTTAGCATCTTTGTTGTGTGCCAAAGGATCTTCATAGACACTTCTCCAAAATGCATCTATTTCTTCTTTTTTTGGCAGTCTTTTAATTCCTTTTATCTTGTTTTCCATTTCTCTATAAAACTTTTTTGGGACATCACTAAATTGCTTATTTTGTGACTTTTCCTTTGTATTTATCTGTGTATCTTCTAAGTTTTTCTGCCTGTGCTGAAATTTTTGTTATTTGCGATAGTGCATGATAGATCCTAGTCTGTTCTAATACTGCACACTGCTTTTATCACATCTATCTTTTTTAGTATTTTTGTTGATCTATTCTCTCTTCTATAGTCTTCTAACAGTGACACTTCTTGTCTTAATTACTTTATATTTTTCTCTATTCAATGCTTCCATGATAGTATTTGATTTCTCCCATTCCTTTGCCTCACTACTTTGTGCTCTTGTGGTAGAACTCTATCAGTTATTAATTTAGCTGCACAGTAACATATCTTGTTTACTTCTATTATATCACATGGATCTCTATTGACAGTCCTAATTACTGTGTGCATTTGTTTTATCAGACTTCTGACTTTTGGGGTTCTATTGACCTTCTGCAGTCTATTTCTTTCATTGATTTTAATATATCTATGTCCATTAAATCAAGCAACTCTTCCCTTAGTTCACTTTCTTCCAGACTGAGGGCACATCCTTTGTTTTCCACTTCCTGCGGGCATTCTGTTGAAAGTTCTATAGCATCTTCCTGTGGCACCTTCTCTTCAATTTCATCCTGTGTCACCCGTTGCTCTGTCATATGAGAGCTCACTGGCCTATCACTCCTCAACATTGACTGCATCAGAGTTTCCACAGTATCCTGTTCCTTCTTTTGATATCTAGCTTCAAGTGAATGCTTATACTGGTTTCCTGTGGAAGGTTACAAAATATCTTGATATGGCACCTGACCAATTGCTTCCTGTTCAACTGGTTTCCCCTTAATTTGGTTATCCATTGCTCTATCTTGTTGTGGTGCTTTCTGCATTAGATTTTTACACCATATCCTTCACTTTTCAGGTACTCAATAACCTCAACTTCTATTTCTTTAATTTCTCCATTACTAATCTCCTTTTCTACTTTTCCTGTTTGTCTTATTTTTTGTATTGTAAAGTTTTCCATGTACGGATTCCTTTGCCTGTATTTCTCTTCAAATATCTTTGGTGCTGCACTTTTTGTATTGGTTAGCTTTGCTTTCTCCTTTGCATAAGTATTACACCATATTAAATTTCTCTTTCTTTCCCATGTCCATATTTATTTTTCAGCTGTCTCCTGATCTTCCTGCTTTTCCTTACTTTGGGGGAGTCGCTCTCTCATGCTGTGATGTAGTCTGTGTTAGACTTTCTACATTAAATCTTTTACTTCGCAGATACTCCATAACTTCAACTTCTATTTTTTAACTTCTGCTTTACTAATCTTCTTTTCCACATTCCATCTTTGTGATATTAATTTTTTTATTCTGAAATTGTCCATATCTGGATGCCTTTGCCTGTATTTCTCTTTGAATATCTTTGTGGCTGCCTTCCCTATATTAATTAATTTGGCTTTCTCCTTTGCATAAATATTGCACCATATCAAATCCCTCTTTCTTTCCCATGCCCATATTTCTTTTTTATACTTTTCAAAAATGTCTAGGTTTTGTTGTTTACATTTTTGTACTTTATCAGATGCTTCTTTTTCCAAACAGATCAAAGTTTCTTGATCTATATACTGTTTTTCAAAAATCTGTTGTATTAATGAATGCAAAATTTTATTTGAAGCTTCTGACAGTTTTTCCTGTGAAAGTTTATGTTTCCTCTTATTTATCTCTTAATCTCTTTGTATATCCTCTGTCTGGAAATTGTGGGCTTTTTGCATAATAGTAACAATACATAATGTCTTTCTTATCCTCAATAGTCCACCCTATCATCTTTATGGCTCTTACTTTGGCCTATTAGTTTTTGTGATTTTTTTGTGGACTACTACTTCCTTGTATAACAGGGGGTCCATCCTCCCTGGACCTGGCCTGGACCCATTGTAGGAATGTTTCTGGCTTTTCAGGATTCTACACTGTTATTGTTTTCCGGTCCTGTCACCAGTGTGCCTACCAATACTGGGCACTTTTTTTTATCCTGGGACTTGTGCACCCAGCTAACTTTTTTTGTTTTTGCCTTACTTCTGTCCATGATATATGTTATGTAAATATAGTCTATATATCAGTGTCTCCTTGATGAGATTTTGTGAAAAACAGGGTCCACCTTGCGGAGGTACTCACCAAGATTTGAGGATGAATTCAACTTCAGCACTACTACTCTCCTTTGCTTGCTGACTTTTCATCTCTCCATTAGGACCCCTAATTCTGTATGGTTATTGTTGTTATCCTTAAGGATCTGCATCCAAAATTGTGTTGCTCTTTGTTTCTTGAGCTTCCCCCCTGTTTTGCCATTATCCGTTTCCACTTTGAATTATAGGTTTCTGCTTGTGTTATGTATAGGTGTCATGTAGCTCTGAAATACCCCTTCAAATCAAGTAATCCCAAGCCACCACCTTCTGTTAGAAGAATCATCTTATCCCACTTGACTCTTGGTATCTTCCCTCACAGATAAAATCCTTCAGCTCTTTATTAATTGCTATCCACAACTTTTCCTCTGGTTGATAAAAATATGCCTGACCTGTGTATAAAACTAAAGAGACTAAAAACATTTTAACTGCTTGTGTCTTGCTATTCATATCCATAAAACAGAACTTCCAGTTTCTCAGTTTTTGTTATATCTTTTGTGTAGTCTCTTCCCACATATCCTTAGCTGCAACACCAGACTCCTTTTTAATCCATACTCGTAAGTACTTCATTTTATCCTTTTCACATAAATATGGATATTGCTGAAACAATTAGTGTATTGGTACATAGTTTATAGCTATTGCCTTTGTTTTAGCTTCATTAATTCTGTATCCCAGAAAGATTTGAAACTGTCTCAGTGTTTCATAACACTGAGCTGTCCGTTTCTGGTTTTATCGGGCATAAAATAATATCACCTGCAAATGCAGCCAGTTTTCTTGACAGCCATACCAATTATATCCTTGAATTTCTGAGTCCCTTAATTTCTTTGCCAGTGGTTCTAAATATAATGCAAATAACAAAGGGAAAAGAGGAAACCCCTGCCTGGTTCCTCTGCTCAAACAGAAATTAGAGAGGAATCCACCCACTTTAATTTTTGCCTCCAGTCCCTCATATATCCTCTTAATCAACCTTATAATTTTATCAGGGAATGCAAATGCTTCCATTGTCCTGCTCATAAAATCCCGGTTTACTCTATTGAATGCTTTTTCTGCATCTAGACTCAGCAACAACAGTGGTATTGACTTACATTATGCTTCTGTCTAGATCATCATTGCTCTGTTAATGTTGTCAAGTGTTTGTTCCCCCTCCACAAAACCACATTGATCCATATCTATCAATTTTGGCATCACCTTTTCCATTATTGTAGCCATTACAGACATAAACACTTCATAATCATGGTTTAGAGTTGATAGTGGCCAATATGAAGCTGTATCTGATGGGTTTTTACTCTCTTGGGTATTATAACCACCACCTTTTTCTTCCAGGATGTTGGTGCTTCTCCTCCTCTTAAAATACCGTTAAACAAAACCTTCTAGATCTGTATCAGTATTTTCCCTCCTAGCATGCAAGAATACCATCTGTTACTGGGGACTTTCCTGTAGATTATACATCACCATTTTTATCTCATCTCCTCCTATCCTAGCTATTAGTAACTGACCCTTATCTACCTCTAACCGTGGCATATTTAATTCTTCCATAAACATCTCCAATTGTAAATTTTCTTGATTTCCATATTTCTCTGCTTTATACAGATTTTCATAAAATTTCTGAAATTTTTTCTAGTACCTCTACAGGATCTCTTCTTATCTTCCTTGTTATAGGCTCCCTAAGCTTGGTGACAACCCTTTCTACTTTCTGTTGCTGAGTCATTGTGCTAAAAGTTTTTGTCCTCTGGATTTATCATCAAAAATAGTTGCTTAACAACAGCCTTTCTAAACTCATGCATATTATCAAGGTCATCCGTTATTTTCTGTTTAGTATTCTGCAGTTGCTCCTTTACTTGTTCTGTGAGATTCGCCCTGTTTTCAATACTTTTAATCTTTGTCAGTCCTTCTAAATAATTCTTGTTACTTCTTAACAATCTCTCTCTCTCTTTTATTTCAACCCTTCCTGTTTTTAAACTCCACTTTAATTTTATCTCACTCCCTAGTTATATTTTCAGAAGAAATTTCTGTCTTCTATAATAACGCCAAAATAATTTCCACTACCCATTCCTTAAATTTCTCTCTTTTCAACAGATAGACAGGAAAGTGCCAGTGTCTCATTTGTATTTCATTACCCTGCATTTTTATTTTAGTTATTACTGGCACGTGATATGTAGATACATATTAAACCTTTCAGTTAAATGCACGTGTTCCTGGGAAATATAAGTTTTGTCTAGCCTAGTCAAGTTTTTGTATCTTACGGAATAATACGTAAATTCACTCATGACTCCTGCTGTAGAATTCACATCTTCCGTGCCAAATATTTTCATAAATGGTTATATTTTGTCATTATGTTAAGAAGTTTTTATTCCCACCTGTTACGCATAACAGTTTTTTTAATGTGTAGTTCAAGCTTTTGTGTTACATGCATACACACAGATGTTTGTCATGTTTATCTTTTATACTTGTTTTTTGTCATATCCTTTTGAACCTATGTCACAAATTACAGAAAGTTTTATTTTAGTGAAAGGCCTCAAACAAAGAAACAAATATACCCCCAGAACACCGTTAAAATGTATTAAGTTAATACTAACACACAAAATTATGTACATCTTCAAATATTGAAGTTTAACCCTCCTTAACAGGAGCAATTGTCCCAGATTGACAGCCACACTCACGTATAAGCATAAGGTTATTCATGCTAAGATGCATGGGTACAGCCTGTGCTTTCACTAAGTGCTGTGTGTTTTTATCTTATTTGTATTCTTCTCCCTGACTGGGAAAAACATTTCAATACTTTCAGAAAGCATCACCTCCTGGTCATCGAAGGAAAGAAGTGTTCTGTTTTTATTGCTCTTTATCAGATTGTCTCCATTGAGTCATGAGAACCAGATACAGAGTTGCCTCTACAAGCACTCATTTATTTGCTAGATGAAAACGTTTTTGTTATGTTCAGTGTTCTTGTTTATTTGCTTCCCCTTAAAACCTGTTACTAGATCAGTCCAAGAGCCTCAGTCCAGTTATCCCCCTATGTAAGAGTAAGGAAAAGCATATCAATTTTTCTTGTATCATGCTCTTTTGACAAGACTTTTCTTCCTTTTTTTTTGAATTTCAATGCTCACATTTCTCAAAACTGAACAAGGAGAAAGAATGAAAGAAGTAAAAAAAAACAGGTACCTGTTGACTGTAGTATCTCTACTACACTCAAAAATAACTGAGAAATCTTTACTTTATGGTATGCAGATTGTCATGCATTATAAAACTACTACTGATAAGAACAAAATGTTGTTTTATTTGTAGTATCTTTCCCTCCTCTTCCCCTGCCCAAATGTTCTTCCAAACATTAGTGACATGAAGTAAGACATATGTGTTGGATTCCCCTACATGTTTATCAGTCAACAAAGTCCAGTATTTCCAGGTTTTCTTGCTCTGTTATATTTCACAAATATAATCAATGCTTTGTAATCCCACATTTATTTGTCAGTTTCTGAGTTACTGGTTTTCTTCCTGTTGATCTCCTTTTCTGAGATCCAGTCTCTGCATCATTTCCAACATACACCCTGTTCTTCTAGTCAACGCTTGTGCTTTATCCCGCTCAAGCATTTTCCTTTGAAACATTGGAAAAGGTTTCATTGGCACAGTCTCTCTATGGGCTTTATTACCAAAAGAACAAAAAGCAGAATATTCTTCTGTTTCATAGTTCACTTTTTGTTGGACAAATGTTTATATTTCCTGCTTAGCATGTTCTGCATCAAAAAATAATTTTGATCCTCCAGGAAAAAAATATTCTGAAAATAGCTGGCTACAGCAACTTGAATCTCATGCCTGCTTCTCAATATTCCCTTATTAGTGGAATAAATGTATTCCTTTCCCCCCGGTGTACAGTGAGTAATAATGTACCATAAACTCTCTACTCTCTTCCACTTTTAGTATTTTGTTCTTCTGCCACAGTTTTGTCAGAATCATCTCTTTCTGCTGGTAGGATTGCATCTTTACTATTAAAGGTCTAGGTTGCTGTCTCATGGCCAGGTTTGGAGCACACGCATGATGAGCCCTTTCAGTTAAAATTCCTGTTGTGGAATACCAGTCCAGTTGCTTATTTGTGCTTTCATAAAATTAATGCAGTCTGTTCCTTCCAGCTTCTCTGGAACAGCAGAAAATCTCAGGTTCTGTCTATGTCCTCTGTCCTCTAATTCTGTTATTTTTGAAGCATCTTGTCTTGAGAATTCTCATATTCAGCCAGCTTCATTTCTTATCCGTTTAAAGCTTCTTCCATTTTCCAGCCTTTTGTTATTTGAGTTGATATACCTTCAGTGTTTCATTTATTTTAATCATCTCGGAGTACATTTGACTTATTTTTTCCTCTAGATTACTGGAAGTCGTATGTTGCACCAAAGCTGGAGCTTGCACCGCTTTATGCTGAACACCTGCAGAATTCTTCTTAATCAGTGTTTTCTCCGCACCTTTTGTGATTGATTTTCTTTCAGGTTCCCTGAATTTCTTTTTTACTGGCATCCAGGCAGTGCATTTACTAGCCAGTTACTAAAATTTACTCAAAAAGGCAAGTTCACTGTCAGTCTCCTCTGAGTTTCTGTTTTCACACTGAGAGGGCTAAAATTAAGCTGTTACTCAGTGTGCAGCCATCTTGGAAGTCCTCCATTAATGGATGCTTGTCAAAAATATATTTAATTTTAATTAGTAAATAATACAAGGATACCAAAATGGGTAAAAATAGATACTTTTTTCTGTTAGCATTAGGAAAAGTGCTGGAGATTGAAGACTGAGTCTGTACTATATTTGAGTCAAAAGTGTAGTCAGAAAAAAGTGAAGATGAGTTATACGTGATGCGCATTCAACAAAAAACATTAAAGTATTATTCTGGCAAGAAAGACCCATGTATTTATTTCTTTATGAATGCATGCATGCATGCTTTGTTGATCTGGGTAGTCCTACTAAACTAATGGCCTCTCTTCATGGGAGACCTACCTGCAGCTCAGGCTGATGGGACCGCAATTTAATATGTCATCCAAAGGATAGCACAATCAGGTGTCTAGCACCTCCTTATGATGCACTGCAATGTAACTACTGGAAAATGAATCCAAGCAGTATGGGATGAGAATAGGAACTACATCCTTCTGATCTTCTAGTACTTAAGGTTAGTGTGCTGTTGAGCCAGTGTCATTACTCTAATGTATGAATACACATGTTTAAAAATGATGCAATAATGTGTGTGCGTGTTTGTGTATGTGTGTATTCAAATAATTTGTGTGCATGTGTGTGTGTGCGCATGTATATGTGTGTGTGTGTGTGTGTGTGTGTGTGTGTGTGTATATATATATATATATATAGAGAGAGAGAGAGAGTGTGTGTGTGTGTGTGTGTATATATATATATATCTATATATATATATATATATATATATATATATATATATATATATATACACACACACACACACACACACACACACACACACACACACACACACATCAGTATGTGCAACCACGCTATCATTACTGGTTTCTGGATAAGTCTTCCGTATTATGATTACTGATTCACAGTGATTTGATGAGCAGTATTGGTGTCTTTTTGCCATAGTAGACAGTTGATTTGTGAAGCTTTTGATCAGAATCAGTCTTAATTCACCTGTGGCTATCTTAGTTTTAGCAGTGAGCCCGAGAACTATACAAAGACATATTTATAGATAGAAAATGTCCTTTCTGTAGCTCAGATTATTGATGCAGCACACTTCAGTTTTGATAATTAGACAGTTGTAGTACGACACCAAGAGAATTTGATTAAATGCTTCCCATTTCTTCTGCACAATTCCTATCTGGACCTTAAAAAATATGGTCTTAGATGTTCCATTGGCCCAGCTTCATTAGCAGATACATTGCTTTTCCATAAACATCCAAAATCCATATTTACTCTCACTCCCCTCCCATTTTCTTTTTCGTTTTTATTCAGTTGTCACATCTAGTCATCAGATTGTAATAGTTTAGGCTGTTAGTTACACTCACCAATTGCAATGTGAATCTCTATACTTTGAGGTGGTATGTTTAAATTGTACCCTCACAAAGTACAGAATTTTTGAGGAATGAACTTTGGACTATTCTTTAATATTAGTTCATCAGGAGTACATTGTGTAGCAAGAATATACTATGTATTGTGATAATACTGACATGTAGTCTTATGCAATTCTGCTGTTATTTTTTTTGAACAATAGTCAATTGACAGAAGATTGCACATCTTTCTATTGAAATAAATGTACTTCTACTTTCTCCCATGTAATAGTAAGTGCTTCATGTTACAACATTTTCTCGTTTAGGAATCTAAAGCAGCTCCTTATGAATTTTGTACCTTTAAACCATCTTTTCAGTCTACTCAGATATCTTAGACCAGTAAAGAAAGTGTTTTTTTCTTTATATTTGGTCGTTTCTAGATGTGACTCATGGGTTTTATGTAACATGGCCCCAGGCAGCTGAATGGGAATAACTCTGTCATTGTTATATCAAGTCTTGTATACACAAAAACTCATGTTATGGGAAGTATATTCTGATGTTGGGATAATGTGATTTAGCATCATCTGACTACCCTTCATAATTATGTCTCACAGCTATTGCATTTTCTCACTTCTTTCTCATACTAATTTATAATTTATTAAGCTTGTCAGTAAACTCAAGATGTTATGAGATAATCCACAAAACTTCCAGAGTGGTGTGTAATAAATCATCTTTACATTCTTTGAAATCTGATTCAGTTTCAAGGCATTGGCTGTATGCAGTAGCTTATCTGTTTTTTTTTTTTTTTGCAAGCTTGGCAACATTCTTTGAAATTCTGCTGGAGCATTGTAAAATTATTTTAAATGTACTCTGTACTGACTTATAATGTGAGTCTTCAACAATGAATTTTAACATAGATTTTGTCATGAAACTAAAAGATATTGCTATTATCTCCACCATTTTAATATGACATCTTTGAGCATTGTCAAAGCTCTTGATTGGCCCTTATGCTTTAGTAGCCTACTATCTTGCTGTAGAGCTGCTCTAAGCTGTTGTTGACTAGCATTTAGACAAAGTGCAACAGGCTGAGATACATCATAGAATTTCAAAGCAGGTGTTTCAGCAACTAATCTTTTTAGGATCTCAAAACTTTGATCTTGCTCCATTGATCAAAACTAGTCAAAACCATGCTCTACAAGCTTCCACTTTGATTCTGTTGTGCTGACAAGTTTGGAAAAAAATTGCAAAGCTATTGCACTATACAAAGTAAATTCACATAAGGGATAACGTATGGGGTTTCTGTATATTGATTACTTTGAGATACAGTGTAGTTTGAGACCTTCAGAAGGCAGAATATGTCCCATGTACCACTGTGTTGCTGCACAAGTTTATTTACATGTGATCACTTTCAGATGTATTGTCCTTAATTTGTCTAGTAGCATAGTAAATCATAAATCTTGTCTGTTTTTAGTAGGTCTCAAAACAGATCATCCCTTCTAAGACTTCAGTTATTTCTGCTACTGCTCTTGAAAGCATTTCTTGTACTGATAATGAGGTTCCAAAATGTAATCATGGAAACCTTTATTGACCCAAGGAGATTGCGAATGTTCAAAGCTGGCTTCAGCCACCTTTATTTACCAAAACCCTTGGTTAACATTAAAGCTCAGAGAAAGCATAATTAGGCAGAGTTGCAACAATGCCTGAAGTTGTTTGATGTAAATAATGTTACATTTTGTTTACTGGGAAAGTACAATTGGGCAAAGCCCCTTTTCAGTGGAAAGCCAGAGAGAAAAGTTCTACATTACATAGATTTGAATGATCTAACAGTAAAATGTACAGTAATACTCAGGATTGTACAACTTAACTGGTGATACCATGTTACATACACTATATAGTTTTATGTTGCAGTATTAATAACGCGTATAACTGACATCAGTAGAACATTCCTCATTTTACAGTATGTGTATGTACTCCCACTTTGGTATTAGCACACAGCAGAAAATGCATGTGCATATACATATTTTATTCAATCCATTAGATTACTAGGGAACCATGACCAGGAGATTACTACAGTAAAATCTTTAAACAAAATAGTGATATTTCTGTGATTTGACTGCATGATGTGGGGAATTAGTAATAGGGAATAATAGAAGGGCAGTATTATTATAATGACTGCTATCATTTCATTGCACTTTTAAGTTGTATATGGCTTAAGACTGAGATGAAGAATGGCAGTTGGTAATTGGATTGTTAGAAGTGCAGGACCATTTTGTTTAAGAGGTACATCTTGAAATATATTTTAAATTGCAGATATGGTTGGATATCTCTGATATCTGCTGGGTTTGAGTTCTACAGTCTAGCTACATACACAGAGTGTAGACTGTCACCATTATGATTTTTACATTTTTGAATGTCTGTTTGGTGGTTGCCAGTTTAGTAACTTGCTGGTGCCAGAGCATCTCCCTGGGGTATAGATGATGATGTGTGCAGTCTGAATATGAGGAGAAGGCTAATAGATTAGATAGCTCCAGCCAGTTAATGGAGTGAAAGCTCCAGCCAGTTAATGGAGTGAAATGTTACTCAGTGATGTGTTTGGTTGCTGCAAACTTTGTAATTTGATTGAGACAGGGGACATGGCTGGCAGCTAACATGGAGGTTTAATTTTTCTAATGCTTGCTATGCCCTAACAGTATTTTAAGAAGCATTGGTATTAGCTCCTGTTTAAGTGATCTTTTAAGTATGTGTGTAAGTTTTTCAGAGGTGTCTATTTCACAACAGGAAAGCAGAGACAAGAATGATGAACCCTGTTTAGACAAAATACTTGAGATGCTGCAAGCTGTTGCACTTGAAACACTGGGTCTTCAAGACTGGACTCACATGCAGCAAAGAAATATAAGCTCTGTGCAACTCCTCGCAGTTAACAAGGTAATTCAGCAACAGAAGAGAATTGATCATCTGGAGGTTAAAGTGACAGATCTGCAAGCAGAATTAGGGGATTTGGAAAACAGAGCATGATGAGGTAATGTTTGTGGTAATGTTTGTCTGGCATACCAGAAGAAGTAGAGGAAAGGGACTTGCAAACTTCCATTTGCAATAAACTCCTGTAAGACTGGGAAGCATATTAGGTTCTTATAGTGGCCAGCAGATTTAACCAAAAAGCACGCCCAAGACCGATAATCTTAAAACTGCACTCATACTCTGCAAAGGCATAACTATTAAGTAATGCGTTCCCCCTCCATAGTGTGAAAGTAGATCAGCAGATTGTCCATGTTTACCAAGACTACCCCAAGGAGGAGTACAGTAGGCGGAGGGCTTTGACACTGGTTCTGAGGCCCCTGAAACAGAAGGCTCTTACCTCTTGGCTAACATAAACTAGTAGTGCTTGTAGATGGTCAAAGGTGCTGTTTCCTGACTCCACAAGCTGTACAGGTCTTCTGGTTTGACAAAGCATCTAGGGTTTTGGATCATTATGCCTCTCAGCATGATCAGAGAGGGAAGGAAACTCAGTCTCTGAGGTTGTGCACATGAGTCTACAGATGGACAACTAGTTCAAGGGATGGACTGCACTATGAACTACAATAAGGGACATGAAGTTCTTCAGAAAGATGAGCTGCAAGACTAGAGTGCTTGCCAGAAGAAGGGCAGAGAGGATGCTGCACTTAAGGATTTTGTCAGTGTGCTATGCCATAATGAACTAAAGGTTACGACTGCATTCAGAGGAGTCACAGAGGAAGAGTTTGGGATAGTATAATGTGAATAGTGTCTCTGTTGAGGCTGCATCTATCACTGAGAGTGAGTTCTGTACAAGGCCATTTCCTGTCAGTGATGCTGATAAAGCTGGCTACAGTTCATAAAGATGAAGAAAGGTAGGGTAAGTCAGTGGATGGGACAGTTGTGGCCATGGAATCTGGAACTATACCCTTGGAAAAACAGAACACGAGGACATTAAAAGGTTGGCAAAATAAATGAAAGTAAACACTTATTCTGTTATAATGTACCTGCACATTTCTGTTGGATGAATATGTTTTTGGAAATAAGGCTGAATCCTTAATGCCAATGGGGATACTATTATGCTGTTATGGAAGACTTTATATAGATTACATTGTGGGAGGAGTTCTAGGCTATGCAGTGAGTGTAACATTTTGAAAATTTATAACTATTCTTTTTTCCTTTCTCTTATATGCTGTGGACTATGCATGTTGCAGACTGTGCATTAGTGGTTATATGTTAGGGGGAGTCATTGTTAACTGTTTTTCTTGTTTATAATCAGAGATTGTAGTTCTTCTGTATGTAACTATATTGGAATGGGAGTGTATTGGGTTTATGATTAGGCTGCTGATTTCAGTGGAACTGAGGGGCTTTGATGTTCACTAGGATCAAAAGATGTATTTAGCAAAGTTTAATAGAAATCAAAAGAGAGGTGTGGGGTTTGGTGTTTAGTTCATAGTATGTTTTAGTTGGGGCACCTGAGCATCTGTGTATTCTGCCAGTATTGCTGCATCTGCAACTCTATTAACTTCCTTTGCTTGAGGAGCCAGGTGTTGGTATCAAGGAGATCAAAGGGTTTGTTTGGACCCAGCCTGGGTAGTGGGCAGTGGGGAAAGCTGAGAAAAGGAAGTAAGACTATGGGGGATAAGAAAGAAGTGCAGTTTAAGTTCAAAATTGTAACATGGAATTGTGTGTGTATGATGGGGGGATCAGTCATTCAATTAAGCAGGCTAGGATACAAGCTAAGTTAAGAAGATTCCAGCCAGATGTTGTGATGTTGCAGAAAGTAAAGCTTAAGCCACAGGAGACATTAATCATGGGAGGAAGATTTTGAGGCATGACTGGTTGTAGTACAGTGAGAGAGGAGGAAAAGAGAGGAGTTATTGTCATAGTTAGGAAAGGCCTGGGTGTGACAGTTAAAGGTGTTAAAGAGGACTGTGAAGGCAGACGAGTAATGGCAGGGTTATGTTTTTGTCATCAGGAATGAAAATTGTGGGGACTTTATAGCACCTGTAATGACTCCCCAGGATTTTGTAATACCTTTTGGCAAGATTTTATGTCTTTCTGCAATAAAGAAATTGGAGGAGGTCTCAGTTTGGTCATTGACTGGAGAAAGAATAGGAAATTCAGAAGCAGGGAGGAAAGTGTGTAAGCATAGAAGGTGACAGCACAGTGGATGCTAGAGGAGGGTTGAATTAATGTATGGCATTGGACACAGCAGGACGTTTTAGTTTATACTTTTTCAAGGAATGATGAAAAGCAAGCTACTAGGATGGACAGATTTTTTGATGAGAGGTTCAGGTGTGACACAATGGGATACAAGGGGAACCACTATCGTCAGCTTGGGGAGACATGACTGACCAACCACAATGCTTTGCCAGAGATGGTTTGCACTTACCACCACTTGGCTTATGGATACTGGCATAAACTATCTATTCCCCATAGTGTCTTTTTTTAGACGATGCCAAGTTGTTAAACCCTCCAGCATAACAAAAATCAGTCATGACCACCTAAAGATACTTCTACTCAATGCTAGGAGTTTAAATAAAAAAACAAAAACTAAACTCCTTTTAAGCACTCCATGACCACCTAGAGATACTTCTACTCAATGCTAGGAGTTTAAATAAAAAAAAAAAAAAAACGACACTCCCTGTAAGCAATCCTTATTCTGGAGAAAGCAGATATATGTGCAGTCTTGACCACATGGTTCAGAACCATGGAGAGCACCCCAGCTATCAAGGGCTACGATACTTTCATACATTTCAGTCCATCTCAGGTCAGGATAAAACAAAGGGAGGAGGTGTTTCAGTGTTCATAAAGTGGAAGTACACTACTAGACTGGCCCAACACTTGACATGTTCTATGCCCAACTAACCATGGGTATGAACCCCTATCTTATCCTTGCTAGCTACAGATCCCCTAAAATGAGTCTGAAAAACTTCACCTCCTACCTAAACCTACTGGAACATTCAGCCTAACTCCATACTTATGAGTGACTTTAACTACTCCTCCATAAACTGGAAGACTTATATGACCTGTAATTCACTTGCTTAGAAGTTTTTAGACTTCGTCAATGCAAACACCCTGAAGCAAATAGCTCCCTAACTGAAGGTACAGATATCTTAGTCATGAGCATGGGAGGATGCTGCTCTCTTCCTTGCATTAACTCCTCCCAGGTAAGATATGACCATAAAATGATCTCCTTTAGTATTATAACTAATCTAGAACCCCAGTCAAACTCCAAACATGTTAAGAACTTTGCTAAGGCCAGTTAACTCAAAATAAGTGACAGTTTATTAAACTTCCAAGCATTTCTGAACTTGGATAAGACTGAGGCCTTCTCTGTGCTGTACACAAAAGCACTGTACAGCCACATTCATAGCTGCATAGAGGAGGCAGTCAAACCTATGATTACTGGCAAAAATAAACCACCCTGGTAGACCCCTAGCATAAATAGGCTAGTCAACAAAAGGAAACAAATCCGCACCATAGCCGTGTAGGAAAAGACAGAACAGTGCAAAAAGACACTCAGCAGTCTAAGCAAACAAATTAGAGAGCTGGTCAAAACAGCCAAAGCAAACTAAGAGGCAAAGATAGCCTTAAGGTGAAAGATGACCATAAGGCATTTTTCATTATGTTTGTAACCTCAGGGGAAAAGCTTGGCAGTGTACTAAGTTAATCATGAATGATAACACTTACACCCAGCCTGAAACCTACAGCAAACTTGGTGACCGACAAGTTCATTTTGAACTTCTCCCCTATCAACTCCTACCGCATCCAAATACCTGCAACCATCCTCCTACCAGTCATTATGAGGGAACAGGTCCTTACTGCACCCACTAAAGCAGGAAACACAGCCTCCATGGGTTCTGACAACATTTCAGGATGCTTCTTAAACAGCTTAAAACAGAATCTATCAGGGAACTAGAAGCCCTCTTTAACAACAGCTTCTGGACAAGCTTTGTCCCAGAGGAATGGAGAACTGCAACAGTTGTTCCTGTGCACAAGGGGGGCCCATCAGCTGACCCAGGGAACTACAGACAGCTTGACCATTCTTCTCTGCAAGGCTATGGAGAGAATTATCATGGACCTGATCAATAACATAAGAAATCTCCAAACACTGGACCCGACCCCAGTTTGGCTTTATCAAAGGGAGGTCTTGCCTGTTTAGTCTGGTGGACTTCTTTGAGAAAGTCACTAGGGTAATATATGAGGGTAAAATGGTACACACTACTTATCTTAGCCTGGCCAAAGCTTTCTAAACAATCCCCCACTCTGGGATCATAGATAAACTTACTGCATTAGGCACAAACCCAGTTGGATACAAACGTGCTTACTGGCAGGGCAGATGTCCGGATAGGCAAATCCATTTTTGATGAGAAACCTGTTACTAGTAGTGGTGTCCCACAATGTTGGGACCCCTCTTGAAGTGAAGGCCAATACTGGGAGCCTCGGGCTCACCAAGTTCGCCAACAACTGTAAACTGGGAGCAATCATCAAATCCCTAAATGATGATGACATCTAACAAACAGGCCTAAAAATGACAAACAACTGGTGCCAAAAACACAGTCTGAAACTAAATGCTAAAACATGCGTAATCACACTCTTCAGTAAATCAGATATCCCTGCAAATTATAATATTGATATCTCTACCCTAACCAAGTAGACCCTGTGGTAAGAGACCAAGGAAGATAGATAGTAAGATAAACTTTGACAACCAGGTAGCTATGGTAAGTGAGGAAATGCTTCTTTGTGGCTCAACTTATAAGTAAAGGCATGGCATGAAGGTCAAATGAAGTCATAGTGCCCTTGTACGCATCAGACATCAGGCCCATATTTGAGTGTAATGGTTCCTTCTGCATGTCTGTAACCAGGCACTTATACCAATTGGAGTGGCCCCAGAGATTTCTCACAAAAAAAAAATAAATAAATAAGTAAATAAAATACAGAGTGTAAGACACACATCTTATGTGGACCAACTAAAGACCCTTTCTCTTTACTCTGTCTCATATCATTTACTAAGAGGTGACTTATGCCTGACCTACAAGGTGTTCTCTGATCTAACCCTTATGAAAATGTTACATATTGGTTATGCGTTCCATGGACCTGAATCTTTATTTGTGACTCTAATAGAACTTGCAGGAGAGACACATTTGTATCCCAGAGTCTGCCTTGTCTATGGAATAAACTTCCCATCTTTGTAAAACAAAGTTTAACCCTCACTCTCTTCAAAAAAGAATTTGGATAAATGGATGGGGAACTGTAAATTCTTTCCCAGGGTACTACTCATATCCCTTATGGATAGAGACAGTCTGTAAAATGACTCTGGACTCCACATCCCAAGACCCACTACTCCAATACTACCCCGTCCCATATCTGGGGAATTAAGATATAATATTGTCATATCTTAGAGTATTATTGGCTAGGCTTCTAAAGGCTCCAACGCCATTAGTTTAGTAGTCACCTATGAACCTATGACTACTTGCTTGCTTTACTTACATATTTATTTATTTATGCATGCATACATTTATCAACCGGGTAGGATCACTGGTTTGAAGACCCTTGTCAGATATGACCTGGGCCAGAAAGCAAGAGCAAAAGCTTAAAAAATGTGTCAATTGCATGAATGCCATATAGAAAACAAAATAATACAGTTAAAGTTATGTTGTTAGGGAGGATTAAAAGAAACTAGGAAATGTAGAAGTTGCACACAGATTCATCTTACAGAATATGCTAGATAAAAATAAAGAAATGAGGTAAGGAGTAAGGTAGACTATACAAAGATAGTATGTAATTGTAAAAAAAAATGATAAAAGATGCATACTTGATACATAGAAGAATAAAAGAAATAAAGAGTTAAAAAATAAGTAGCCTTGATTGTGGCATTTATTTTTATGTGAGGATCCTACTTGTTGATCCTTCTGCATTCGTTTACTGCTCTCTACTATTGTTTATTTATTTACTTACTTTTGGCAGCCAGGCAAGTGAACTGGTCCAAGGACAATTTTCAACATGACCTGGGTTTTACTGGTAAATACATTCTATTGAAGTATACAGTCTAGATAAAACTGAAACTGTATAGCAGTACAAAGTGGTACATTTTGTACAGAAAATGAAACACAGTGAAGACAGAAATTAAACTGTGTAGAAATACAAATTAAAATTCTATAAAGAAAATGAAATGTGAACAGTAACTAATGATAGTAGCAAACAACAAAATGGACTATACTCCACGGGGTAAATGCCTCATTGATAAAATTCAACAAGAAAATCAAACCAAGACTTAGGATTACAACGAGGCAACCAGGCCTTTGGCTGAAAAATTCAAACCGCATATATTCTTCAAACAGAAGGATTTACCCAAGTAACAACAAGTCCAGTCTGTGTAAACTTCACAACTCACAGTTCATTTATTTGAGTGACATAAAAACGGTAAGCGCTTTCGCTAGATAGCTTCCTCAGACCTTCAAGAACAAACACACCTTTCCTTTCCTTATATACTACCTTCAAATATTTCAAAATGTGTCATTACCAATCAGAACACTTCTTACATGGTCATGTGTCTAATTTAAATATTTATACAAAAATGCAAAAATAAAAGCAAAGGTAAAAATGCAGAAGTAAAATAATAAAAGCACAGCAACAACTTGCTCAATATAAAATATATAAACGTTATACGTTATACAGCACAAATCTAATGCATATAACATGCACTAATTTATGCAGAAATAAAATAAATGCACAGCAACAGCTTGCTCAAAACACAATTCAAGAATACAATTCAAGAACACAATTCAAGAATATAGTTCAAATATGTAAGTGATATGCAGTACAGTTATAACACATATAACCTGCACTGATTTATAATATAGCCATATAAGTCAGAAATCAAATAATTTGAGTTTCTGACTTCACGTACATATGTCCCTAACAACCACCTTTGGTGGATGCATATTTTAAGTTAACAGAAGAAGAACTATACAAGTTCTATGGTAATAAAAAGAAATCAAAAGCAATCTGAATTATATAGAGAGAGAAGCACTCAAAAGGCTACAAAGTAACTCAGAAATCGCTATCAGACCGGCTGATAAAGGCGGTCCAATTGTCATCTTAGACACGAAACAATATATTGCACTCACGAGAGAAATGCTAAGTGATGAAAAGTTTTACAAGTCAGTACCTATAGATTATGTTCATCAAGTGATGGACTCTATTTCTGCCACTTTACTGGATGATTTAAGAAGTGGTGTTATTAATGGAAAACTTTATAAATATTTAAGAGTGGAGAATCCTTTGATCCCAATAATACAGGGCTTACCTAAGTACACAAACATAGCAAAAAACCTCCAATGAGACCTATAGTGGCAGGTGCAGGATGGGCTACAGAGTCACTCTCTTTATTTGTAGAAAAACATCTACGCCCAGTCATTGATAAAAACAAAATAGTTTTAAGAGACACTAAACATATTTGAAGGTAGTATATAAGGAAAGGAAAGGTGTGTTTGTTCTTGAAGGTCTGAGGAAGCTATCTAGCAAAAGCACTTACCGTTTTTATGTCACTCAAATAAATGAACTGTGAGTTGTGAATTTTCACAGACTGGACTTGTTGTTACTTGGATAAATCCTTCTGTTTGAAGAATATATGCTGTTTGAATTTTTCATCCAAAGGCCTGGTTGCCTCATTGTAATCCTAAGTCTTGGTTTGAGTAACTAATGATAGTTCATACATAAACCATAAATACAGGGCCATTGCAAGTAGTGAAAAAATTAGCTCCCTATTGAAATGTTGGCACTTTTAATATCGAGTGCTGACACACCATAAAAAAAAATGAAAATAATTAGAAGAATCTCTAGCAATGCTCTTGTCTTTTAACTTTTTTGCAGGGATCCTACTGCATCCCTGATGTTGGGGCAAACCTCCTCAACCCCATAATTATATATACCAACTCCAATATTTGTCATACCTTGGGGAAAAAGGAGTATTCCAAGAAATAGCAGTCTTGGACTTGGTATATGCAAGTCAATTTGTTTAGCCATTCAGTCTCCATAATACTTGATATGCTCATGCTGGTACTGACATTTCAAAGGGTTACCCATGAAATTGTCTGTGATCAGACGAGTCTTGTAATTGCGAGTATGCATCAAGGGTGACTAAACAGAAGCATAAAATAAATACACTGGGACTCAATGTAATAAAACAAGAAAATGTGACAGTACTATTATGGTCATATGTGACAAGGAAAATGTAAATGTTACAGTTATGCAGTGAATGAAGTGTTATAATTTGTACATCATCATATCATGTTACATAAATAAGGCTTGAAGCTCTCCATTTCAAAATAGAGCACTAGTGATTTTAAGTGTCCTCAACCATATTTTGAATAAATCCATCAGGAAGTTTCTGATATACTACAAAAAGGAGCATTGGTCGACGTCATTAGGGTAATAGTCCATAAAATTATGTCTTTATTATTTTGAAAAGTGATGACATTATCTTATATCACATGGCTACAGCTTTAGCAACTGTACCCTGTTTTTGAAGAACATTGCTTATTTTATTCTGATTCTTATTTTAAGGTCTTCTGTGAATACATCATCTTGTCCATATGGTCGAGCAACTGTAATATCCTTGAGGTGCAAAACAGACGAAAATGCTCAGGGGAAGGTTTCAGTGTCCAGGTATCATATATGTACTGCTGTCTGTTCCTTTACTATAGTTAGACTGTATATTTTGACTTTATACTTCATGCTGCTTACTGTGTATGTTTATTTTGGTGTTTATGCTCACAGGCTAGACCTGTAAATGGTCCAGAGGCTAGAGTTCTCTTCCAAATAAACTTAAATAAGTTATATAAATGGATATATTATGAATAGTCTGTAATGCATTACTTTCTTGTCTGTTCAACATTTATTGGTTGGAATATTAGCTATAAAGATGTACAACTTTATGACACAGAGGCACCATGAAATGATTTGTGCGAGAGTCCGCAGTGATTTCTGCTACAGAATTTTACTAGAGTTTGTAAATGTCCCTTCCTCTGCATATGGCACCTTTTGTAAGGATTTTGAACATATTCTTAACTGCTCTGGGTGTACAACCCCATTATATTGATCAGTTCTTTAGCCAATCTGCTTGTCTATTCCACTCGTAAGGACTAGAGCCAGGCTGTCTTTCCCTGGTTGACAGCAACTTCTCCTTCAACCACCACATTGCCACTGTGGTCAGAAAGTCCTTCTGAGTGGCACATCTCATTACCAAGGGTTTTGCAGCCAGGAAGAGAGAGGTCATCATTTCTGTCTACTCTTCCCTCATTAGACCTATCATAGAGTATTATGCCCCATTTGGCATGTACCTCACTAGACACATGCAACAGCTAGAGAGGTCACAAAAGTACCTCACAAAGAGGATCCTAGGCCTTAAATGCATGTCCTACATGGACAGACTCAAAAAACTCCAACTATTCTCTGTCTCATATCGTCTACTAAGAGGCAATCTCTGCTTGACTTACAAAGCCATGTCTGACCCAGATCTGTTAGAATTGCTACATCTAAAGAAATCCCAATCCCTCCGCACCACACACTCCAGAGATCTCAACCTCATTACCACAATCAAGAGAACATGCTGGAATGATAGGTTTGTAACTCAGAGACTGCCCATGCTCTGGAATAGACTTCCCATACATGTCAAGCAGAGCACCTCACTGGCCCTCTTCAAGAGAAATCTTGATGAGTAAATGGGAAAAAGTTCACCCCAGGGATCACTCCAGTGGCTTTACTTGATAGAGGCACTGGAAACTAACGTTGGGTGGCACAATGCCAGAGCACTTCTGTGGGCTAGGCTTATAAAGGCTCCAGGACCATTAGCCTAGTACACACCTGTGAACCTGTCTTGAGAGCATAATCAGTTCATTCTTTGCTCATGAAACAAGAACCTAGCAGGAGTAAGCATGGTCAGACTGACTGACTTGGTGAACTCCCGTCTTCTTGGAGCTCCTACTCCCCAAGGTGCTTCACAAGAGCTCTGATTGTGACAACAGCCATTGGGGTCATGCCTGCATCTGTATGCATTCTAATTCCTGGTACTAGGGAGTGTATGCTCTGCAGGCTCAAGTTCCAGTGTCACAACACCTAGAGCTCCCTGTAGGTGTCACTAAAGCAACATGTCGGCACCACCTGATTAGTCTCCCTTTTGCTTTGTTATTGTCTGGATGGTTAAGAAGTGTTTTCAGGGTTTTCTTCTTCTTTTTTTTTTTTTTTTTTTTTTCTCAGCACATTTTATGTGATCCCATGAGGTGATCTAAGACGATCTACTGGCTTTGAGGAAAGAATCACCAGAAGTCAGTGTCATTCTATAGTAATGCTCATCTTTCGCTTTGTTATCTGATCATCCAGTGGAGGTCTTGTATGTTTTCTTAGTGACTATATTGCATTGATTTAATGCTTCATAATATAGTTTAATATTCAACATTAGTCTGACATTTAATACATTACTAGCTTCAGCAGTCAGTCTTTTTGGGAAGGTTTATTAGCAGTAAATATGTTAAACAGGTTCTGTTCCCTATCCTTAACTGTCATCTGACCTGATTTTTAAGCAGTCTGATGTCTCTTTGCACAGAGGAAGCTCTAGTTTTGGACTACAGCTTCTGTGACATGAGTTGATATGTACTGTCTGTAAAAATTAGCATTAGCTTGTGCCATCTTTTGTCTTCTCCACAGACAAATGTCAGTTGACTGCATTTTGTGTCCATGATATATATATATATATATATATATATATATATATATATATATATATATATATATATATATAGTTCCCCACAGGATTGAATGTCTGGAAGCTCGAAATTCATAATCTCGAGACCAGAATCTCGAACTTCCATTCACTCGAAATTCTGAATGGAAGCCTTAGGTTTAAAAAAATAAAAAGTTAACTTAACTTATTGCAGGGGGCCAGGTCCCCCTGTACCTTAGCAGTTTAAATGTGAATGTTCCGTGACCGCACTATATCGGAGGAATGGAAAATCTTCCGTTTTGCGTCTACACGTATAGCGTGGAATGGGAGATTTCCCTTTCCTTCACTATAGTGCGATCTCGGAGTAGGTATATTTAAGTAGAGGGGTGTGGGTGTTAATTTTATTTTTTGTCTCTTTCATATGTTCGAGTTTCTCTAAATTTGAGATTCTGGTTTCAAGTTTGACTTTCGAGTTTAGAGAAATTCGATCATATAAAAGGGAACCATATATATATATATATATATATATATATATATATATATATATATATATATATATATATATATATATCCACACACACACACACACACTTTAAGCATTTTTACATTGTGTAGCACTTATTATTGCAGTGACTCCATAATATAATGGTAGAACAATAGTAGTAAACCTCCCAATATATTCTTTCTCCCTTTTTAGGTGTCTTTATAAATTGTGTGTGTGTATATGTATGTATATGTATATATATATATATATATATATATATATATATATATATATATATATATATATATATATATATATATATATATATATATATATATATATATATATATATATATATATATATATATATATATATATATATATATATATATATATATATATATATATATATATATATATATATATATATATATATATATATATATATATATATTTAGGTTCATAGGTTGGTACTAGGCTATCGGTCCTAGGGCCTATACAAGCCTAGCCATAACAATTCCCTGGCTATTTCTTCCCACACTATTTACTTCCCTGGACCCCTGTCTAGCAGGGCGACTGACGTGATCGCTGGGGTGAATTTCCTTTCTCCCATCCACTCATCAAGGTTCCTTTATAATAGGGCCAAAGAGGTGCTCTGCTTGACATGTATGGGCAGTCTATTCCAGAGCCTGGGGAGTCTCTGGGTCAGGAACCTATCCCTCCAGCGTGTTTTGTTTATTGTGATGACAAGGTTTAGATCCCTGGAGCATGTGGCTCTGAGGAATTGGGATTTCTTTAAGTGTAGCATGTCCAACAGCTCTGGGTTTGACATGGCCTTTTAAGTTAAGCAGTGATCACCTCGGAGTAGACGATATGTGACAGAGTATAGCTGGAGTTTAAGGCGGTCAGCAAAGGGCATCTGCTTTAGGCCTGTGATTCTTTTAGTGAGGTATTTCTGTGGCCTTTCCAGTTGTTGCAGATGTCTTGAGAGGTACATACCAAATGGGGCGTTGTATTCTACAATGGGTCTAATGAGGGATGAGTACAGTGGGACAATGCCCTCCTTTTTCTGGATGAAAAGCCCTTAGTGATGAGGTGTGCCACATAGAAGGATTTACTGACTGTTGTGGCGATGTGGTTATTGAAGGTGAGACCACTGTCCACCTGTGTCCATAAGTCTCTTATCACACTTTCGGTATTTTGTGTACTGCCACCTATGTGGTAATTCATGGGTACATGTTTTTTTCCAAAGGGGATAACTATACATTTCTTGGCAATGAGCTTGAACCCATGGCTCTGGCACCAAGCATCTGTTTCTGTAAGGCCCTTTTGTAGAGTATCAACATCATTTCAATAATGGCTCCCAGTTTGCAGTCATCTGCGAACTTTGTTAACCAGAGTCCCTTAGTGTTGGCCTGTACTTCAGAGAAGTAGATGCCAAACAAGAGAGGTCCCAGGACTGAACCCTGAGGTACTCCACTTGTCACTTGTCTGGAGCTGGATTTGGAGTCAGCTACTTTTACAGTGTGGGCTCTGTCAGTATGTCAGTTGGCAACCCATCGAGTGACGTAGGGATTAATGATTCCAGAGTGGGGGATTGTGTCAAAGGCCTTGGCGAGGTCCAGATAGGCTATGTGGACTGCCTTACCCTCGTCCTCGGCTCTGGAGACTGACTCGAAGAAGTCAATCAGGTTCAGGAGACAAGATCGGCCCTTCACGAACCCCAACTGGGAGGGGTCCAGTGTTTTAAGGTTGCGAATGTCTTTGTTTTATAAGTTCCATGATAATACGTTCCATGGCCTTGCAGATCAGGCTCGTCAGACTGATGGGGTGGTAGTTCCCAGGATCCAAGGTGGATCCCCCCTTGTGGAGTGGGATAACTGTAGCTGTGCACCACTCAGTGGGCAAGAAGCCTGAGGTAAGGGTGTGATTAATCATGCCACTTAGGTGAGGTGCCAGTTCATTTTGTAGTACATGTAGTACACAGCCCGGGATGTCATCTGGTCCCATGGATGCTGTATTCTTAGCTTTGGAGAGTGTGTTTTTTACCTGTGTGGCCGTTATTACCATAATTTGGCAATCTTCCAGTATTGAGATAGGCCATTTAGGGGGTGAGAGGGGGGTGAAGTTGGCACTGAATCAATCTGCCAGAATATTGGCAATAGCCTTGGGATCAGTATATTTAACGCCTTTCTGTTGTAGCTCAGAGCAGATGTGAGCATTGCAATTTAGATTCTTGACATAGTTATAGACTGCATTGTGGTTGTCTTTGGAATCTTTGGCAATTTTATTTTTGTAACTAGCTTTGGAGGATTTTATGAGGGATCTCAGCTTCTTACTGAGGCTGGTAAGGGAGTTTTTTGCATCCTGGGATTTTCCTCTTTTCTGTAACAGTTTCTTCCTTTTGTTGTAAAGTTTGTTTATGGCAGGGGACCACCAGATTGGCTTCCTTTTTTTGAAGGAGAGCATCTTTGTTCTATTTGGGATGGCATGATTCATGCATGAGTGGATGTGCTCATACAGTGCCTTAGTGTAGGACTCAGCAGTCGAACTTTCAGTTCCCATCTGCATAGATGTCATGAAGTTTGTAACTTCTGACTTGAGTAGCATGAAGTTGGCTTTGGAGAAGTTTTTTATGGAGGTTTCCTTACTGGGGGGGGTGGGATGTGGATGTTAAAGGTGATTAGCTTATGGTCTGACCTGACCAACGAGGGGATGACCAAAGGTGTGGAGCATCGATTTCCCATGTTGGTAATGACCAGGTTTAGGATATTGGAGCCCCTGGAAGGACTATGGATTAGTTGATCCAGGGCATTGGAATTTATAAATTCCAAGAACCGTTGGGCAAAGGTGTTGGTACATGAGTAGTTTTCTCATTTAGTGGCAGGGTAGTTGAATTTACCCAGTATTAGGGTGTTTGGCTGTATATTAATATTTTCCAGTATGTTTAGAAATGTGTAGTGAGAATCTTGGGGCATGGTGGGGGATCAGTAGCAAGCTACAATTTGGATTGCAGTCTTACCTAGTGTTAGTTGCACCTGGAGAATTTCAGATGCATTGTCTTGGGCAACTAACCTGGTGGTGTGAATATCCTTGATGAATATGGACACTCATCCACCTTTAGTGTTTTGATCCTGGTTTGGTGGCCAAAAAGTGTGGTAAGAGATGTAGCCTGGTATTGCAGGGGTGCTCTCTGCAGTCTTGAACCAGGTGTCAGTTACTGCACAGATATCAATGTTCTCCATTTTTAGGAGTGCCTCGAGCGAGTGCATTTTGAGGTTTAGACTTCTAGCATTGAGTAGCATTACCTTCAGATTTTGCATGCTTGTACCTGTTACGGTGGTGATTTTGTCCTTTGAACTTTGCCTAAAAAAGGCACTATAGGGGTGGCAAGAGGCTTTGCCAGTAACCTGAATCCCAGGGGCAACAGGTGCAGACCATCTCTGGCAAAACATTGTGGACTGTCAATCATGTCTTCTCAGGCAGACAGATACTGGATCCCCTTTGCATGACACCAGAAATATAGCCAATTGTTGAAGTCAATCATTTTGTCCTTATATTGTGGTATCTGTCTGGGTGAAGGCGGGATGCTACTCAGGGCTAGGGTCATACCTGCCTGGGCCACATGATCCGAGAGCTCTTCCATGTCTCTTTTCATGTAGTCCAGGGAGGTATATCTCAAGTCATTCACTCCAACATGGACAATGACAGAGTCATATTTGTACTTGTTGTGGAGTGACTTGAGTGCATGAGTTATGTGGCAGATCCTGGCACCTGGCAGGCAGCTCACTGTAATTTTCTCCTTGTTCAGCCTGGTGAGTGGGACATCAGTGTACCTGACTATAGAATCACCTATGACTAAAGTGTTAGGTATGTTGTCTTGCCTTAGGGGCCGTTGCTGGGTGGCACACTGGTGTTGTGAGCTATGTGACATAGCTACTATATATATATATATATATATATATATATATTTGTATATACATATATATATATATATATATATATATATATATATATATATATATATATATATATATATATACATATATATATATATATAAATATATATATATATATATATATATATATATATATATATATATATATATATATATATATATATATATATATATATACATATATATATATATATATATATATACACATATACACACACCCACATATATGGGTCTACTTTGAAAGGCCAAAATGTCATAACTTGGACATTCACAATTCCGAGACGAGAAGGCCGACAACATCAGAAAACCGATGTCCCAGAACACTGACTGCGAACTCCAGGTAAGTAATCACTTGACCACAATATTGAACTTTGCCCTTTACCCGCATAGTAGTGTGACCTCCGAGTTGGTATATTTAGTTAAGGAGTGTGGGGGGAGCAAAGCCCCCCACTTCTGTGGGTTTAATTTG
This sequence comes from Protopterus annectens, assembly GCF_019279795.1. NCBI lineage: Eukaryota > Metazoa > Chordata > Ceratodontiformes > Protopteridae > Protopterus > Protopterus annectens. The sequence goes on from NC_056745.1 coordinate 955,529,964, forward strand.
CTTCGGGTTTAATTTTGTATTTTTTTGACAAATGGTTACTTACCTGGAGTTTACAGTCAGTGTTTTAGGACGCCTTCTTGTCTCAGGATTGTGAAAGGTCGGTGTAGTGGTATTTCAGTCTTCCAAAGTAGACACATACATATATGTATATATGTGTGTGTGTATATATATATATATATATATATATATATATATATATATATATATATATATATATATTTACATGTGCTATATCAGAAATAAATAGTTGTATTATGAGTTTCAGTATTAAGGTAAAAAGATTACAACCATATTAATAGTTTATAAAATTTAATCATTTTGTGAATATGTACATTTCCAACTTTTTTCATTTCTCAAAGTCTTTTGAGTTTCTAATTCCATGATGGTAATGGACCCCATTCCTAAATCAAAGTATGATTAAAGTTCATGAAATTAGTATTGTTTCAGTCTTTGATGTTAGCCAAAAGTGCTCTTTGCAGCACCTGCAATGAGCCCAGTATTGACAACTTTTGCAATTCATAATGATTTACTTGTAAAGGTAACATATCTAAGTACAATTGTTGATTCATTTTTATAAGATCTGTTGCTCTTACTAATGTTGGAACTGTCTAGGTATCCTTCTTTCACATTTCCTTCTTTTCTGCCTGCAATTCATTCTATTTTATGACTTTGTGCCTCTTTGTAGGTAATGCTACTTCTTTTCATGGACTACTATATCTGTTTTCCTCACATGTATTTTTTGAACTGTTGGCAATGGGTGATTCCCATGTGATATAAAGTTCATCATTTTCTATAATGCATTGTGGCTCATGTTTCCAATAGGTTCATAGGTAGGTACTAGGCTATCGGCCCTGGGGCCTATACAAGCCCAGCCAAAAAGGTACCCTGGCTTTTGCCACCTAAGAAAATAATTTTCCTGTGCCACTGTCGAGCAGAGCAACAGAGGTGATCCCCGGGGTGAATTTCCTATTTCCCATCCAATCATCAAGATTTTTCTTGAAGAGTGCTAATGAGGAGCTTTGTTTGATATAGATAGGTAGTTTATTCCAGAGTATGGGAAGTCTCCGGGATAGGAATCTATCACTCCAGCATGTTCTTTTTATTGTGGTGACAAGGATTAGGTCCCTAGAGCGTGTAGCTCAGAGGGATTGGGATTTCATTAAGTGGAGCATGTCCAACAGCTCTGGGTTTGACATAGCTTTGTATGTTAGGCAGAGATCACCTCTGAGTAGGCGATATGCGACAGGGTAAAGCTGGAGTTTTTTGAGACGGTCTGCATAGGGCATCTGTTTGAGGCCGGTAATCCTCTTTGTGAGGTATTTCTGCGGCCTTTCCAGTTGTTGTAGATGTCTTGTGAGGTACATACCAAAAAGGGCGTTGTACTCTATAATTTGTCTAATGAGTGATGAGTAGAGGGGAACAATGACCTCTTTTTTTCTGGATGAGAAACCTTTTGTGATGAGGTGTGCCACATAGAAGGATTTCCTGACTACTGTGGCGATGTGATTATCAAAGGAGAGATTACTGTCCACCTGTGTCCCAAGGTCTCTTATCACACTTTTGGTGTTAAGTATACTACCGTCTATGTTGTAGTTCATGGGTACAGAGTTTTTACCAAAGGGGATGACAGTGCACTTTTTGGCATTGAGCTTGAGGCCATGGCTTTGACACCAGGCATCTGTCTCAGTGAGGCCGTTTTGTAGGATGTCCACATTGTTAGGAGTTAACTACTTCAGTATTCTGATGTTTGCACAATCCCTAATGCAACATTCTTGCCACATTATTATGCTTTTCAGTGTAAAGTCCTTCTACCGTTAGTGTATCACACTCAGAAACAAGATGTGTGACTGTTTCCAATTCTGTTGTACAAATCCTACATTTGTCTGTTTCGACCACATGTTCAGTGGACTTTGTAAACCAACATGTATGTAATCCACTGTCTTGGGCCAGCAATAGTAACCTTTCATCTTTTGGTTTAAATTCACCTCTCCTTTATCCATTCCTGTGTTTGTTCCTGATCAACATGAGGTTATTTCAACAGTGTTCTGTAACTGCAGCTTTATTTACTCATTTTCCACATTTCTTGCCTTCTCATCTGATCCTTCACCTTATATTCTTTCTTTTGTTTTTTGGCACATTCAGTTGCTGCCTGATTTTTATCTGCTTCTGGTTTGATTTCCATTTCCACCTGGCACCAATATGCTTCTGCTAAACTAAGAAGGGAAGTCATCTTAGAATTATTCTCTTCATGTTGTAAATCTTTCACTATATTTGTGTCTTGTGAGGTCACTAGATACGTACGCAGTCTTACAGTTACAGATCTATACGTGTAATCATTTCAAGGAGGCCATACCTCTTTCATAACAGGGAATATATAGACTTGGTATATACTGATTTTTATAAATCATTTGAAAATCACAAAGCATCCTTATTTTCCTTTCCAGCTGATCTAACACCTTTTGGGGACAGTCATTCACTCTAAAACTGCAAGTTAGGACAGGAAGAGCAAATTGGTTTATGGCTTGGACTTTGCACCTAGATGTCAGCACTGCTTTCAGTATTAATTTTAGTCTTCTAAAATATTCCTTACCAAGTTTTATTCATATTTGTTCATGTTTTATTATTGCTCCTTCATCTGTTCCCAAATATTTATACACTCTTCCTTGCTCAAATTCTTTTATATCACATTCCTGTCCCAGACTGATGTTTTCCTGGTGTTACAGCTTGCCTGCTTTAAAGGTTGCTTTTGCACATTTATCAAGACCAAATGACATTCTTATATCATCTGAAAATGTTTTGACACTTGCAGTTGTGCTTTCTGTTCCTCTTCTGATGAACTATGCAATTTTAAATCATCCACAAAAAGAAGATGAAAAGTTTTTACAGTTTATAGTTTTCTGGGAAGCAAACTGTAGCCAAGACCTAATCTGTTAAATAGATAGATTACTGGGTTAAGGGCAAGACAAAGTAGCAGTGGTGACAGAGTCACCCTGGAATACCCCCCTTTGAATTTTTATCTGTGGAAGAATAATGTGTCTTTTAATACAACTTAACTGCAAAGTGTATGCCACTGTTTCATGGTTGCTGTAATGTAATTGATCAGTGTAGGGTGTATCTTATACATTTTTAAACACCCTTTTGTCCACGAATGTGGAATAATGTCCAGTCCTTTTTTGTAGTTTATCCATGCCATACCTTTTACAGTTCTCCATTATGACTTTATTTAACAACAAATGATCCTTTTTCCCCATATGGCTTTCTTTTGTTGCCCCTTTTTTCTATTGCCATGATGTAGTGTGTAGTTTACTTGTCATCGGAAGGCAAGTTATTGGTATCTAGTTTTTAGCATAGCTTGCAGGTTCACTCTTAAGTAAGAATATTGTTTTCAGTGTTGTTAATCAGGTTGGTGTCTTTTCTGGGTGTGCATATAAATAGTTCTTACTCATAGCTAAATCTTCATGTAAAGATGTTAATACTTTTAGCTAGAAGTTGGGTATTGTGTATGGCCCTGGGGTTTTCCAATTAGGAGCTTTTGTTAACTTTGTTTCAATCTCTCTGGCTGTTACATCATCCCATTTCATATAATGTACATTTGAACTTCTTATTCTTTCTTTTACTGTTTCTTTCCATTCAACATCTTTATTATGTTCCATAGGATCTTCATAGATGTATCTATTTCTTCTTTTTTTTTGGTAATATTTCAATTCATTTTGCCTTGTTTCCCAATTCTCTGTAAATTTTTTTCAGTCATTAATAAATTGCTTATTTTGTACTTTTCCTTAATATTTATCTGCATATCATAGTTTTACTGCCTCTGCTGATTTTTTAATTTTACTGTGCATTAATGTGTTTACACTGTCTTACCTGTTGCTCTCATAATTACTCATAGTGTATACAGTATGTGTCACTTAGTTTCACAATGTTAGTCTGCCTGTAATGACTGTCAAGTAATGGCTTTTAATGTTAAAAATGAATGTAATTGGAGCTTTTCTCCCCGGGCCTCCACTGAAAATGGACCTGTATCCAGTAGGACTCTCCCGGTTAATAAATGTAAAATAAATAAATAAAAATAAATAAAATTTTATTATTTGCAATAGTGCCCTATACATCCTGATCTGTTCCAATTCTGCTCATTGCTTTTATCCTGTCTTTCTGAGTATTTTTGCTGATCTGTTCCCTCTTCTGTACTCTTCTAAAAGTGGCAGTTTTTGTCTTAATTGCTTTATAATTTTCTCTATTCTATACTCTATATTGGTTTTTGATTTCTCACCTTCCTTTCCCTTACTGCCCTGGATTTTTGTGGTAAGACTTTAGCTGTTATTAATTTAACTGTACATCAGTATATCCTATTTACTTCTGTTATATCACATGAATCTATATGGACAGTCGTAATTACTGTGTTTATTTGTTTTATCAAACTTCTAACTTTTGGAGTTTTATTCACTTTCAGTAGTCTATTTCTTTCATTGAACTTAATATGTCTGCCCATCTCTATTAAATCAGCAACTCTTCTCTTAGATCATTTTCTTCTAAACTGATGGCATATTCTTCGTTTTTGATTCCCTGCGAGCATTCTGCAAAAAAATTCCAGAGCATCTTCCTGTGCCACATTCTCTTCAGTTTTATCCTGTCATCCGTTGCTCTTTCATATGGGAACTCACTGGCCTATCACTCCATAACATTGACTGTATCAAAGTTACCACAGTTTTCCTGTTCTTTACTGTGCTGTGCAACTCCATCTGAACTTTTGTACTGGTTTCCTGTGGAAAGCTCCAAAGTATCTTTATATGGCAACTAATCAGATGTTTCCCACTCTACTGGTTTCTACTTAATTTGGGTATCCAGTGTTATACCCTGCTGTGATGTTATCAGAGTTAAATTTTGTAAACTAAATCTTTCACTTTGCAGGTAATCCATAACTTCGGATCTGATGTTGTCAGTTTTCATTCATTCCTCAACAAGTGGGTTCGGATCCGACCCTCTGATCTGACTTGGCCACTTTTTACAACTGGTAGATACTGAAAACTGTCGAGCTCCTCCCTTTCCCATAATGCCCTTGTTCCCTACCATACCTCAGATCTCATTTACTCCCTTCTCATATGGATGTGCTCATTGTTAGCTCTCGAGATTTGGTATTAATTTGAGTAAAAGTAGATTATATTTATATCGCCTTCCTCTTCATGTTGTATAATATTCCTCTCTTAAATTTTCTACACTTTTTGGTGTAAATTAATATTCCCATTGTTGGTATTTTCTTTTCTTATCTTGTACACTTGTGGTGGCATCTTCAGTTAGCATCACTGGGAACTTTTCACTTTTTTTTCCCTTCAAAAAAAAAAAAACACAACATTTTTCCATTTTCTTATTCCAGAATGGCTGAAATACGATTGAGTTTTAAAAAAAGTAAGGCCTGTGGCGACAAAATTCATCTGTCAGACGCACATGATTCTTGTGTATACTGTCTAGGCCCGGCCCATTTGAATTCATCTTGTGTGAGATATGTAAGGCCTTGAATCCTCGGTTCTTGGTTGCTCATAAGAGCAAACTCACTTTAAAAGGTTTACTTCCAACCAAGTTTTCTGAGATGATATCTGGGGCCCTAATCCCCAAGAAAATGGACAGAAGAGAGGCCAAAAATTGTTCTTTGGACCCTTTTGGATCTTATGCTCCAAGCTCGGCTTCTAGTGCAGAACCAGCTCTTAAGTTATCTAAACTATCGTATCCAACTTCATTGGATCTGAAGGTGAAATCCTCAGATCCGACAGCTTCTGATGCCAACTCTACATCATCAAATCTGACACACTCTGATCCGAAGAAGTTTACTCGGACCAGATATGCTTCATCTCTGGATCTTGTACCCTCCTGCCTTCCATCTCCTTTCCTAGAGAGACGTCACCATTCCAGGACCTCATCAGTTGTTTCCTCCTTAATCATCCAGAAACTCCAGGACCTCATCAGTTGTTTCCTCCTTAATCATCCAGAAACCTGATCAAAGCAGATGTGGCTAGGATGATGAGGAAATTTCTCTCGATCTAAATTCAAATGGGACTTTTCCCAGCTCTTCCCCCTCAGGTCCAGGGAACTTGAACAGTACTACTCCATCTATTTTGACTGCTCCTCAGATCTGACTTTTGGTTTCAAAGCATTTGAATCTAAGAATTCCAGAGCCATCTTTGTCAGATCCAAAGATCATCATATGTTCCACTGTGATACCATCAGAGCAGTAGCATCGTTGCAAGGTCTGAAAGTGTTGGAGTAGACTCTGAAGTTGTTGGAGTCATCTCTGTCCCTTGGAGCCTCTACAGTTGACAGCTTGGCCCGACCCCTGCCTTGAGTGCTCTGTCTTTGGGTCAGAAGGAGCCAACTGTCCTGAAGCAGGTCTTCTCACAGTCATTGGCCTCTTTTTCTCTGGGTGATTCTGCTTTTGAGGTAGTGGAGAGTTTTCTCTGCTCCTAGAGGAAGGACGACCTCCCCCTCCCCTCGAATCCTTCTTCCCAACTCATCTATCTTTGTGTCTTGAAATTCAAGATTCTACTCCACGGGGACAGCCAGTCCAAAGTCTCCAGGCTACCCACCAGGGTATACTCGTATCTTCTGATACTTCTCCAGAACATCCCACTGAAGAAGTCCGTAAGAAGAGAAACTCTACTTAGACTCTTCTCAAGAGTCTATCATGGAACATACTGATTTTGATGAGTGGAAGGGTCCTCAAGATGATGATGTCTCCTTTGGAGATATCCTGGAGATCTTCAAGCAAAGGGGTGGCTGGTCTACTGACAACCCTTCCAAAGAGGAATCAGTATTCCGAGAAGCCTTTGGATCTGGTCCATCTACTTCTTGGGTGACTGTGCCTGGTAATGAGCTCATCAATTTGATGTCTTGGTAGGTGTGGAAGCAACCTGACTGTCTTGAGCCAATCCCTAAGAGACTAAACAGGATCCTGGCACCACCCAAAGGTTGGGAATTTTGGAGTAAAGGAGTACCAGTAGACTCCATGGTCATAGTGGTGGCCACACAATAGGAACTCGCAGGACAGAGTTTCTCTGTTTATCTCCCTAACAGGGGGTCTAGTTTGCTGGACAGATTTGGGAAGCATATACATGCTTAAGCTACCTTTGCACTTCAGTCACTGAATTATTTAGCACACTAGACTGAAGAGGGATTTAATTAAGAAACTTACCAAATCCCTCTCTGGGACCATAACTTCTGAGTCAGAGAGTTCCATTGCCTCACAGTTGGCTACCCTACAGTCTATTTTAAAATTTTCCATGAGGGTCATTTCACATGCAGTTGAAGATACCACAAGGGTGGCGGGTTCAAGCATTTCCTGTAGGAGAACATGCCTGGATACACCTGTGTGATTTCCAGAGTCTGTCAGGTCTTCTTTCATCAATGCTCTCTTTGAAGGAACTTCTTTGCTTGGACCCAAGGTTAAAGACTCACTATCCATGTGTGAGCAGGATGGTAAGACCCTGTCTGCAGTGGGAATACATTTTTCAACTCCTGAAAGATCCTTCTCAAGGAGTCAACTAGGTGGTCAAAAATGTGGTTCAGAAAGGCCTAGGGTCCTTTCCATTAATCATGTGGAGATAATTTCCCCTCTGGCCTTGGGGGAACTAACAGAAGATGCCACCTGCACTGCAGAGGAGGCCCACAGATTCTAACAGATCCTACCAGTGCTCCTGAAAGGAGGCGTAGATGTCCATCTCTGGAGGCAGTTGGGGTCATTTATCCCAGCACCACAGAGCCTGACTAGAGATTATAAAAGATATATGGGTGCAGAGGATCATTTCCAGAGGTTATATAATAGCCCCCCCATAGTAAACAAAATTCCCAATGTTCCACCTGTTGGAGGAATGCAACAGCACAAGAAATCAAAAAAGCCTTGGGGTCAATGTCTGCTTGGATAGTTCAAGTTCTGTTAGCAACGTACCACATGAGAATTCTTCAATTGATCATGGCAACTCGGTGGTCAATTCTGCACAAGCATTTGTCCATCCAGATCAGAATAACTCAGCCATTCAAAAATCACCTCTTGTAGTGGATTCACTCATATAAAACTGTTTAAAAACAACAAAACAGAAACCAGAAAAGCCGGCAGCAGTCAAGAATACTTAATGAAACAAACTGTTTATTGTAAGCGCTTTTGGCTAGGAAGTACCCAGCCTTCATCAGACAAAACAGTTATTAAAAAACAAACAGGTTCTTTTATACTAAATTGAACAATACTAATTAATTGACAAGTTAAAACCTTAAAGCAGCAAGTTCACTTATCCACTAGGCAAAGCGAAGATATGTTAAGTTGCTAGCGAGAAGTCTATATAGTGCCTTATCTATATAAAAGCATTAATACACTTAAAACTATGATAAATAAATAGCACTATTCACTCATATCAGATTTTACATGACCGCCCCTTCATCCTTCCTCAGCCCAGGGCCATAGTGACCACAGACTCCTCCTGGATTAGGTGGGGTGGGGGTCACTTCTTGTGAAAGACAGTCCAAGACACCTGGTCACCTGAAGAGGCCAGCTTGCATATCAGTGTCTCAGAAATGAGAGCTGTCCTCCTAGCATTGCAGGGCTTTTAAGACTGTCTTTCTTCCTGGACTGTTGAGATTCAGATAGACAATGTGTCAGTGGTCTGATCCACCAATAAACAAGGAAGAACCAGTTCTTGCCCCTTATGTCAAGAAGATCCGAGTTTGACAGTGAGCTAACTCATCCAGTCAATTTCTGATAGCAGCGCACATTCTGGGGAAATCCAACTTGATAGCAGACAAGTTGAGCAGGTCCATTTTATTGCCTCATGAGTGGTCTGTGTGCATGACAGTTATGGAAAAGATATTTTGCCAGTGGGGCCAACCTTGCTGCCATCTCTTTGCATCTCACCTGAACAACAAGTGCAGCAGATTCTTTGCCCTGATTGCCCCCACAGGGGGAAATCACCAAGAGATGCACTCCTCTACTGTTGGTCCTCTGGTCTCCCCTATGCTTACCATCCAACTCTTGTACTCCCCAAGTTTCTCCAGAAAGCATCTTGATTGAAGACCACAGTCATCTTCATTGCTCCTTATTGCCCTTGTCAGATTTGGTTCCCTTTTCTTTGTCCTCATCCAGTTCTCCCACGATGGTTTCTGGATCCAGTTCAGAACCTTTTGTCTCACCCGACAGACATGATTCACCCAGACATTTTAGGCTTAAAGTTGACCACATGGTTTCTCCACTTCCATTAATAGCTAGACATTCCAGGTTGCCCTTCCCTGTCCATCACATTCTTTTGTCTTCCCATAAATCTTCCACTAGGAAGATTTACAGAAGGAGATGGAAAAGATTTGTTTTTGGTCAGAGCAGAGATGCACTGACCCTTTTTCAGTACCAGTATATAATGTTCTTGAGTTTTTGGCTGCAGTCTTTAATGAAAGTGCTAGCTGCTTGACTATTAAAGTACAACTAGCTGCCATTTCTGATTTTCACATGGGAGTAAGCAATTCCACTTTTGCTTCTTTAAAGGCCATTATAAGGAGAACTTTTCTTCTTAGATTTCCTTTTAAAGATCCCAACTCCACCATGGGATTTGAATTTAGTTTTACAAGCTTTGACTCAATCTCAATTTGAACTGTCAGCAAAGTGTGAACTAAATTTTTTACCGTGAAAAACTATCTTTTTACTAGCCATAACCTCTGCTAGAAGACTCTCAGAACTTCAAGCCTTATCTTCTAAGCCTTCTTATTTGATTTTTCCTAAAGATGGGGTATCCTTACAAACCAAGCCATCCTTCCTTCCTAACATGGTGTCAGACTCCAATGTCAGTCAATCAATCTGTCAATCCAGTTTTCTTTCAAATTTCATGAACAAAGGAGAATACATGATGTTAAGATGTCCCAGCTCGCCTTTATTCTTGCTGTTTGGGTTCGGAGCTGATTGGCTCTGACTTGGCCTACTTCTATAGCTTGAGAGCTATTTACTGGCTCGAGGCTAACCCTTATCCCAGAATGCCCAGCGTCAGTTACCCAGATCTCGTTTGTCGCTTCAACTGCGAGGTTGCTTCATTACTGGCTTGGGCTCAGTATAGTTTTATTCTATGATTATTATTGTTGTTTATTCTTAAAATTTGTCAAGTTTTTGTCTATATATAGTTCTTTATCCCTTATCGCCTTTCTTGTGTGTGTTGTAGCTTTGTTGGCCGTCGCTCCATATCTCGCAGGCCTTCTGTTTCCCCTGAACTCATTTAAATTAGCGAGTCGTCCCCCCCTTAGGTCAGCCATTTAAATTAGAGGCTCTCCTTTCTGTTCCTTAACTGTAAAAAAAAAAAAAAAAAAAAAACCTGTTTTTTAGTATAGTAGTGTAACATGTCTAAAGAGGCCAAAGTTTCTGGCTTCAAAAAGTGTGACTCATGCTGTCAGAAAATGTCTGTGTTTATTGTTTAGGGGCTGTGCACCTGCAGGACTCCTGCTCTATCTGTCATGCATTTAGTCCAAGGGTTCTGCAGGAGCACAAAAACAAATTAATCCTTTGAGGATTATTGAAACCACAGGATTCCCCAGCTAACGGTTCTCAGCCAGTGAAATCCTCTAAGTTTGTCAAGCTGTTGGCTCCATCCTCGGAACCGATTCCTGGGCTTGAAGAACCAAGTTTGTCGGTGCCGACTAGCATTGACAAGTCATCTCCTCCCTCGGATCCAACTGCCACCTTGGAGCCGTTTCGGGACCACAAGCGAGCAGGGTCTCCTTCATTGGAGCCTATCCACTCAGTGCCATAGTCACCCTTATTAGGAAGTGAACACAGTCATCGCTTTTCATCCCACTCCTCTCAATCCTCCAGGTTATCGGATCAAGACGTGGAGAGAGTAGTCAGCAGGTTGCTTAAATCACAGGCCCTTGCGAAATTACTTTCCAGCCCTCCTCAGCAGGTTATGGCTCCATCCGTCTCCATTCCTCCTCCGACTACACTTAGTTCGGAGCCGGAGACCATGGACGCGCGATAGTAGAACCAACCACGCCGATCACCTCCTCTTCGGTTCTGACATCAGCTCCAATCACCTCGATTGTTCCGTCCATCGAGGGATCTGGGCGCTGAAGCTCTCTCGTCAGCTCCGGGGGGGGGGGGGTGGCATCGGTCCCTTGTCCGGGAGCTTCGGCGCAGTTGAGCTCGGCTTCCACATCGGCCTCGGAGCCCGAGCTTTCTTTGCCTCGGGATCATGATGCCTTCAAGGTCATGCAGAGTGTGCTGTCCCCTGAAGCAGCTCTACTATCAGCCCCATCAGCTCCTTCTCTTGTGGTGCCTGTGTCAACCTCTGCTCCTCCTTCCGCCCAGAAGCGTAGGGAACCTATGCTCCAGGCCATCCCATTGGGTGATGCCTCTTCTTCCAAGGCCTCCCCCGATCACTCAGAGGAGCCTTCTCAGAAGAAGAAGTGCAAGAGGAAGCACCTAGACTCCCCTGAGTCTGTCACCTCAGATACAGACCTGGATGAATCGGAAGGGTCCCCCAGGTCCCCCTCTGAAGAGGTTTTCTTTTTGGACATCCTTGAAATGCTTAGGCAGAGGGGTGGCTGGTCTTCCCTAGCCCTACCGAGGACAAGTCTGTATACCTGGAGGCATTCAGTTCCCGACCCTCCACCTCCTGGGAGTCTCCACCTTTCGATCCACTCATGTCTGTAGTGGCTCAAAAGGCTTGGTCAACCCTGGATTCTGTGCAACCTACTCCGAGGAGATCAAATAAGTTAATAGCCCCCAGGACAAACAATTTTTCTCTAAAGGTGTGCCAGTTGATGCCATGGTGGTAGTAGCAGCCACCAAGAAAGAGTTAGCAGAAACTTCTTCATCTGTCCATCCACCAGACAAAGAGTCTAGGACAATGAACAGATATGGGAAGTGAATGTTTTCCTCAGCGACCTTCTCAATGAGGTCCCTGAATTTTCTCTTTCATTTTACACAACTTCAAAGAGATCTCCTAAAAGAGCTTGGAGATACCCTACAAGATCCTACAGCTGAGGGAGCATCAGCCAAAATAGCTTCCCAGCTTGCGACTCTTAATTCTATAGTCAACTCCTTCATGAGGCTAATTTCCTATGCAACCGATTGAGCGAGCAGAGCTGCAGGTACAGGAGTGGCTCTCAGGAGACATGCTTGGCTGCGGCTGTGTCAATTTGTGGAACCCTTTTTGGCATCCTTCACAAATACTCACTTTGATGGCTCCTCGCTTTTTGGGCCTCAGGTGAAAGACACGCTTACCTGGTATGAGCAGGAAGGCAATACTCTCTCTGCTGTGGGAGTCCCATTTTTCCACTCCTAACAGACCTTATCCCAAAGGTCTAAAGGGTGGAAAGATGTGGTTTCGGAAGTCCCAGGGACCCTTGCCTGACATACATGGTGATTTTTCCCGCAGGGGCAGAGGGGGAACCAACAACAATGACAGACGCCCTGGTGGCAGAATCAGGGTGACAGAGAAACTTTCTCTGCCAAACCCTTCCAACATCCCTGATGGGTTGCCCGACTACTCACCTCTGGAGGCAGTCGGGGGAAGACTTTCCCTGTACCCAAAAGCTTGGCAAAATATAACAAGAGTCAAATGGGTACTATCTGTCATATCCGGAGGTTACAAAATCCCCTTTCATCAACCCCCTCTAAAGTCAAAAAAGTCCATCCCAGATGTCCCACCCAATCTAAGGGATCAAGCAGTTATTCAAGTTTCAAAACTACTAGAATAAAGAGCCATTCAGGAAGTCCCTGGAGACCAACTAGGATCCAGACCTTACTTAAGATTCTTTTTAGTACCAAAAGAGACAGGGGACTGGAGACCAATACTGGATCTCAGCAGACTGAACAAATCTGTACAAAAAGAAAAGTTCCGGATGGCAACACTGCAGTCCATTCTCCCCTTTCTGGGTCAGGACAACTGGATGTTCTCCATAGATCTTCAGGATGCGTACTACCATATCAAACTGGACAGACGCTCTAGGAGATTTCTTCACTTCCAGGTAGGGAACCCTTTTTGGCATCCTTCACAAATACTCACTTTGATGGCTCCTCGCTTTTTGGGCCTCAGGTGAAAGACACGCTTACCTGGTATGAGCAGGAAGGCAATACTCTCTCTGCTGTGGGAGTCCCATTTTTCCACTCCTAACAGACCTTATCCCAAAGGTCTAAAGGGTGGAAAGATGTGGTTTCGGAAGTCCCAGGGACCCTTGCCTGACATACATGGTGATTTTTACCAAGAGGGGCAGAGGGGGAACCAACAACAATGACAGACGCCCTGGTGGCAGAATCAGGGTGACAGAGAAACTTTCTCTGCCAAACCCTTCCAACATCCCTGATGGGTTGCCCGACTACTCACCTCTGGAGGCAGTCGGGGGAAGACTTTCCCTGTACCCAAAAGCTTGGCAAAATATAACAAGAGTCAAATGGGTACTATCTGTCATATCCGGAGGTTACAAAATCCCCTTTCATCAACCCCCTCTAAAGTCAAAAAAGTCCATCCCAGATGTCCCACCCAATCTAAGGGATCAAGCAGTTATTCAAGTTTCAAAACTACTAGAATAAAGAGCCATTCAGGAAGTCCCTGGAGACCAACTAGGATCCAGACCTTACTTAAGATTCTTTTTAGTACCAAAAGAGACAGGGGACTGGAGACCAATACTGGATCTCAGCAGACTGAACAAATCTGTACAAAAAGAAAAGTTCCGGATGGCAACACTGCAGTCCATTCTCCCCTTTCTGGGTCAGGACAACTGGATGTTCTCCATAGATCTTCAGGATGCGTACTACCATATCAAACTGGACAGACGCTCTAGGAGATTTCTTCACTTCCAGGTAGGGGCCAGTCATTATCAGTTCAGAGCTCTGCCCTTTGGTCTCACCACAGCCCCCAGGGTGTTCACGAAATGTAAGGCAGTAGTCATGGCTCACCTGAGACGTTAAGGATTCCAGGTGTTTCCCTATCTAGACGACTGGCTCCTAACTGCTACCACCGGGCATCAACTCTTAGAGGCACGGGATTATACAATATCAACCTGCACCAAACTAGGCATTACAGTAAATTTCGAAAAATCTGCCTTGTTGCTCTGTCAATCTGTTACATATAAAGGAGCAGAATTAAACACAAAACAGATGTTTGCAGGGTTACCTCAGGAAAGAGTTTTCTCTATTCGCCAACAAGTGTCATTTCTAATGCAGAGCAGAAAGGTCCAAGTCAGATATGTCCTGCAAGTTCTAGGCTCCATGGCAGCTACCATTCTTCTTGTACCATTAACGCGTTACCACATGAGAGTCCTTCAGTGGCTTCTCTTCATGCAGTGGTCCTTCCAGGAACTACCCATGTCTCACATGATCCTGATTACAGAAACATGCAAAAGACACCTCTCTTGTTGGATGGTCTCCCCACTGGTGACTCAGGGCAGACCTTTCATTCAACCCCCTCCGGTAGCCACAGTAACCACGGATGCCTCCTTGATAGGGTGGGGGGGCATTATCTAGGCAGGACAGTCCATGGCATGTGGCAACCTCACGAGTACCATCTGCATATCAGTGTCCTAGAGATGAGAATGATGCTCCTAGCGTTGCAAGCTCTTCAAGTCTCTCTTCCTTCTGGGACTATTGCGATCCAAATAGACAACATGTCAGTTGTGTGGTACATCAACAAGCAGGGCGGGACCATGTCCTACCCCTTGTGTCGAGAAGTCCTCAGGCTATGGCAATGGGCGATTTCCTCCCAATGTTTTCTGACAGCAACGCACATCCCTGGGAAATCCAACGTAATAGCGGTCAGGCTCAGCAGGGCTATCCTCATGCCTCACAAGTGGTCTCTGAATCAGGAAGTTGCGGACCTTATCTTCCGCAAATGGGGCCAGCCTTGCTGCAATCTATTTGCCACCCCCCTCAACAACAAATGCAGCAGCTGCTTCTCCCTGCTTCCTCCTCCAGGTCAAACTCCCAGGGACCCTCTAGTCCATGATTGGCCTCAGGGACACCTTTATGCATTTCCCCCTTTTCCCCTAATTCCAAGACTCGCACAGAAAGCAAAATCATTGGGTTGCAAAATTATCCTCATTGCCCCCTATTGGCCTCGACAGATATGGTTTCCGTTCCTGCACCTTCACCTTCTAGACCAGCCTTGGGTTCTGGACCCAGTGCCAGATCTGTTGATTCATCAGTCAGGTGGGTTACACCAAACCCTTCAGACTCTCAAGCTCACAGCTTGGTTTCTCCACTTCCTACCTTAGCCAGACTTCCAAATATCTCCCCAGCAGTTTGCAATATTATTGTATCCTCCCATAAATCAACTATAAGAAAGACTTATGCTAGCAAATGGAAAGGATTTTCTTACTGGGCAGAATCTAGAAACTTAGACCCCTTTTCAGCCCTAGTCCATCAAATTCTAGAATTTCTAGCAGAGCTTTTTCAGTCAGGTGCGGCTGCTGCTACCATCAGGGTACAACTGGCAGCCATATCTAATTTTCATATTGGAATTCTTAATTCTAGCATAATGTCTCATAAGCTCTGCAAAGCCTTCATGAGAGGAACATCTCTTCTTAGACCCCTAGTGAGGGATCCACCTCCTCCTTGGGATCTCAATTTAGTTTTGACTTCTTTCATTCTGCCTCCCTTTGAACCAGCAGCTTCATGTCCCTTAAAATTTCTTTCTTGGAAAAAACACTTTTTCTGGTTGCTACTACCTCAGCTAGACGTGTTTCAGAACTCCAAGCACTCTGTGTTCGTCCTGCATATATGGTGTTTCACAAAGATAGAGTTTCTCTTAGAACCAACCCATCCTTCACACCAAAATTCTGTTCAGAAAACAATTTAAATCAATCCATCGATCTCCCCGTCTTCTTTCCCAATTATAGCAACAAGGCAGAATACAGTCTTCACCAACTGGATGTGCACAGACAATTAAATTTTTACCTCCATAGGACCAAAGAGCTAAGAAAGTCAGACCAAATATTTCTCTCCTATGCTCACAATAAGCAAGACCTTCCAGTTTCTAAGGTAACCTTATCCAAATGGTTATCTGACACCATTGCCTTTATTTATCAGTTAAGGCATAAACATCTACCAGCAAAACTGAAAGGTCATTCTACTAGAGTATTAGCCACATCTGTAGCCTTTCAGTCTAAATTGCCCATAGACTCAATTTGTGCAGCTGCCACTTGGGCAAACCCTCATACCTTTATCTCTCATTACAAAGTGGATGTGGTCTCCCAGAGCAGGGCTTCCTTTGGTTCCACTGTTCTGAAGGGTCTGTTCCAATGAGGTGCTAGGGACTCTGTCCCAAACAGCAAAAATGAAGGCGAAATGGGACAACTTAACATAAAGAAGTTATGTACCTACCATAACATTCCATGTTAGTTGTCCTTCATCTCGCCTTTCTTCTTGCATCCCCCCCTCCTTCCCCCTTCCTGGAGGATTGAGAGGAGTTCACTATGGTTTCACTGGCTGATTTCTTTTTTCTTGGTTTATATGCCAGGTGATTTTATGACAGTTTACTCTGATATTTTGGTAAATCAGTTTTAGGTTACTGGTTACTTTATATGTCTAGTGTGCGCTATCACAAATGAGATCTAGGTAGCTGACGCTGGGCATTCTGGGATAAGGGTTAGCCTCGAGCCAGTAAATAGCTCTCGAGCTATAGAAGTAGGCCAAGTTAGAGCCGAGGATCGGCTCCGAACCCAAACAGCAAGAAGGAAGGCGTGATGAAGGACAACTAACATGGAACGTTATGGTAGGTCTATAACTTCTTTTTACACTTGTTGGAGGTTCACAGACAGTTATGCTTCTATTTACATAGAATGGAAAATTTAAGAAAATCAGATCAGTTATTTGTCTCCTTTTTGGAATCAAAATTGGGCAAGCCATGTACCAAAGTAACTTTAGACAATGGCTAACAAATTGCATTTCCTTTGTTACAACAAATTGGGTTTGTCTTTGTAAAAACTTTTAAGAGCTCATTCAGACAGGTCCATGGCAACTTCATCAATATTTATTATATTTATATTTATTTTTATTGTATTTTAGTTTATATTTGTTAACTGGGAAATTCCAACTGGACCAGGTCCATTTACAGTGGAGGCCCGTGGAGAAAAGCTCCGAAACATTATTACAAATAAAAAAAAAAAAAGAGAGAAACAAATTTATACAGTGATATACAAAGGTCATTTAAGTAATAAAACGTGGAGTTAGACATTTTGCCATACAAACACTGAAAATATATAAAGTAAATTGGAAAAAGACATTACAATTTTTTAATATATTGTATATTGTTAAAACAATATTTTTGTTCAAATTTTCCATGGATGATATTTGTGGTACTGCAACTTGGGCTAATCCTCATACCTTTTTACTCATTACAAATTGGATCTAGTCTGTAGGGGAAGAGCAGCCTTCATAGGTTCATAGGTTTATACTAGGCTATCTGCCCTAAGGCATTTATAAGCCTAGCCCAAAGTTATGTGGCTTACGCCACCCCTTATGTTAGAAATAATGTGCCCATTAGTTTGTTGTGCCTCTGTCCAGCAGTGACACAGAGATGATTCCCGGGGTAAACCTATGATCTCCCATCCACCGGTCAAGATTTCTCTTGAACAGAGCCAGCGAGGTGCTCTGTCTCACATGGACCGGGATTTTATTCCACAGCATGGGGAGTCTCTGGGTGATAAATCTATCCCTCCAGCACATCCTATTTATATCCGTGCTAAGGTTTAAGTCACTTGCTCTAGTGGTTCTGGTGGATTTGGATTTTTTGAGGTGGAGCATGTCCATTAATTCCGGGTTGGTCATGGCCTTGTATGTCAGGCACAGGTCACCTCTGAGCAGACGGTATGCAACTGAATAGAGTTGGAGTTTCTTCAGTCTGGCAGTATATGACAGGTTTTGGAGTCCCTTTATCCTTTTGGTGAGGAACTTTTGGGGTCTCTCCAATTGTTGCAGGTGTCGGGTGAGATACATCCCGAATGGGGCATTGTACTCGATCATTGGTCTAATAAGTGAAGAGTACAGGGGAACAATGACCTCACTTGATCTGGATGTGAATCCCTTCATGATCAGATGGGTAATGTAGAAGGTCTTTCGAACCACTTTAGCAACGTGAGTGTCAAACGAGAGGCCACTGTCAACCTGGGTACCCAGGTCCCTGATAACCTCTTCTGTGCTTAGTGGGTTGCCACCTATATGGTAGCTTGGGGTTACCTTGTTTTTCCCGAAGGGTATGACTATACACTTTTTTGCGTTTAACTTCAGGCCATGGCTCTGGCACCAGCTATCAGTTTCCGTGAGACCCCTCTGAAGGATGTCTGTGTCCGATGTACTACCAACTATGGCACCCAGTTTGCAGTCATCCGCAAACTTTGTCAGCCATAGCCCTCTTATGTTTGCCTGTACTTCTGAGAAGTAGATGCCGAACAATAGGGGGCCAAGGACTGAACCCTGTGGGACACCACTTGTAACCGGCTTGGAGTCTGACATGGCTCCAGCAACTCTAACCCTGTGGGTTCTGTCCTTTAGCCAGTTTGCAACCCATCTTGTGACATATGGGTTTACATTTAAGCTGGTAAGTTTCTCTATGATACCCGAGTGGGGTATTGTGTCGAAAGCTTTTGCAAGGTCAAGGTAGGCTGTATGGACTGCCTTTCCCTCATCAATGGCCTTGGTAACTGTTTCGAAGAAGTCGACCAAGTTCAAAAGGCAAGATCTGCCCTTGACAAAGCCAAACTGGGTTGGGTCCAAGGTCTGCAAGTCCCCTATGTCCTTGTTTATGAGTTCCATTATGATCCTCTCCATAGCTTTGCAGACCAGGCTTGTTAAGCTTATGGGGCGGTAATTACCAGGGTTCGTAGAGGCACCACCTTTGTGGAGTGGGACCACAGTTGCCGTATGCCACTCCTTGGGCACATATCCTGTGGTAAGGCTAAGATTAAACAGCTGCCTTATGTGCGGGTTTAGTTCTTCATTGAGTTCATGTAGCACACAGCCGGGGACACCATCCGGTCCCATTGATGCTGTGTTTTTAGCTTTAGAGAGAGCAGCTTTCACCTGTGCATTTGAGATGTCTGGGAGGCTACACTCTGTTGGGATAGTTATCTCTCCTTTGGGGGAGGGGGGTGAAGTTTGCGCTGAACCTGTCTGCCAGTATGTTGGCAATGTCTGTGGGTTCTGTGATTTTTGTATCATTTTGGACTAATTCTGAGCATATCTGGGAGTTTCCACCCAGGTTTCTGACATAGCTGAAGAAGGCCTTATGATTGTCTTTTGAATCTATGGCAATTCTTTTCTCAAAGTTGGCCTTGGATGATTTTATGAGGGATCGTAGTTTCTTGCTAGTACTGATCAAAGATGCCTTCCCTTTTTGGGATTTTGCTCTATCATGTAATAGCTTTCTCCTCTTATTGTAAAGTTTGTTTATGGCTGGGGTCCACCAGACTGGACGTTTGCCCTTGGTGGAAAGAGTCTTGGTTTTATTTGGGATTGCCTGATCCATGCAGTCCTGAAGGTGTTCATAGAAGGCATTTGTAAGGGCTTCCGCAGCTTGGGTTGTGGTTTCCATTGGCTCGGGGCCTTGAAGGATACCACACCTGTCTTGAGTAATGTGAAGTTTGCTTTAGAGAAGTTCTTCACTGTGGTCTTTTTGTTTGGGGTGGGGCGGATGTGGATTTCTAGTGAGATTAGTTTATGATCTGATCTCACCAAAGAGGGATATACTTCCGGTGTGGAGCATTTTGTCCCCATGTTTGTGATGATGAGATCTAGTATATTTTCTCCTCTTGTGGGGACGGTGACTAGTTGTTCCATGGCATTTGAATTTATGAACTCCAGGAACCTTTGGGCTAGAAAGTTGGGGCTTGAGTAATGTTCCCAGTCTATATTCGGGTAGTTCAAATCACCCAATATGATGGTGTTTGGTAATACATTTATACCCTCCAGTGTCTTCAGGAAGGCTGTGTGGGTTTCCTGAGTTTGAGAGGGTGGCCTGTAGCATGCTACAAATTGTAGAGCAGTTTTGCCTATGGTTAATTGCACCTGGATGGTTTCCGATGCTTCGTGCGTAGCCACCAACCTGCAGGTGTGGGTATCCTTGATGAATATGGATACACCCCCTCCTTTTGTGGTATGGTCTGGGTTTTGGGGCCGGAACGCATGATATGAGGTAAAACCTGATAGTGCCAGGGTGCTCTCAGGAGCCTTGAACCAGGTTTCAGTCACAGCACAGACATCGATGTTCTCCATACTGAGAAGGGCCTCGAGTGCGTGCATTTTCAGATTTAGACTTCTGGCATTGAGCAGCATTACCCTTAGTTTCTTCCCGTTTTTGTTTTCTAGGGTGGTAGGTTTAGAATTTGAGCCTTGCCTAAAAAGGCACTATGGGGGTGGCAAGAGCCTTAGCCAATATCCGGAATCCCAGGGGTGACAGGTGCAAGCCGTCCCTTGCGAATCAGCGTGGCTTGTCAAGCATGTCATCCCAAGCAGACAGACACTGGATCCCCTTTGAATGACACCAGAAATTAAGCCAATTGTTAAAGCTGATCATCTTGTCACTATATTGTGGCATCATTCGTGGTGAAGGAAGGATACTGCTCAGGGTCAGGGTCATACCTGCCTGGGCTACATAATCAGAGAGCTCCTCTATGTCTCTTTTCATGTAGTCCAGGGAGGTACGTCTCAGGTCGTTCACACCAGCATGGACAATGACTGTCATACTTGTACTTGCCGTGGAGTGACCTGAGTGCTTGTGTTATGTGGCGGATTCTAGCGCCCGATAGGCAGCTTACCATGACCTTCTCCTTGTTCAGCCTGGTGAGTGGGACGTCAGTGTGTCTGACTATGGAGTCACCTATGACAAGTATGTTTGGTGTTGTATTTGGCCTTAAGGGCAGTGACTGCTTTGCACACTGATTTTGTATTTTATGTGTTGTTTGTGTGGTGTCTTGAGTTTGCAGTTGCTTGGGTGTCTGCTTTGCAGGCCTTTGCTGTTTAGGTAAATTTTTACTCAGAGCCTCACTCAACAGTGCTCAGGAATATCCTTCCTTAGAGTCCTCCTGGGATTCAGGTAGCTGGGGACTCTGTCCCACTTGTTGAGGAACGAATGAATATTGACAACATCAGATAAAGAAGTTATGAACTTTCCATAACATTCCATCCTTGTTGTCCATTGTCATTCTTCCTCAACTCCCCTCCCTCCAACCCACTACCAGTTGGTTTGTGATTTCTGGAAGAACTATAAGATACTAAGGGATCCATTGGTGTTCATCGTGTTACACTGCTGTAGTCATCACACTTGGGTTGTCTGCCATCAGGCGATCCTGCAGTCGGCCTGAGTTCCAAAGTCTTGGTCCGGCGTCGGTTGCTGTCGCTTCTTCCCTGACATCAGTGCAACAGGTGTATAAAAGAGGCAGCCAACACCATTTTCCCCAGTCTTTCTTGCCGCACGGTGCCCAAAGCAGAAGCAGTTCGCAAGTGCCGGTCGGCCGACTCCTGAGATTTTCAAATCGAATTTCAGACCGAAGTCTTCAATAAAGCTAAGTACCCCATTGGGGAACCTTTTCGTGCCTCAGTCTGATGTCAGAAAAAGTTAATAATTGCATTTCTTGTGGGAAGCAAATACCTCATAAGGATTTTCATTCTTATTGTATCCCTTGCCTAGGCCCAGAACACGACGTCACAGGTTCTCGGTTTTGTGCTAGGTTTAACAAACTAACTATTAAACGTCGGTTTGATTTCGTCCGACATTATTTTGGTAGAAAATTTAATTATACCATGCCGTCGGAGCAACCGACGACCGGGATGCATAAAAAGCACAAAGATAAGGACAGGCAGCCGAGACCCAAACCAGACACCGAGGCCTCTGCTAGGCCAGTCACTGTTTCTCCGGTTTTCAGTGAGGCACCTACGCAGCCCCAGACGACCGCTGATTTAGAACCCCAGCCTGCATCCGACTCCCAAGCGGAGATTGCAGGGCCTCCAGAGCCTTTATCTTTAGGCCCTTCCGACTCCATGGCTGATGGGGATTCCGGTGCAGTTGAAAGGCCGTCAGTTGCTGAAAGTGTCTTCAGACCGACTACACTTACTTTTAAATCCTTTGCAAAACTGAAAACTCCATTAAAAGTAAAAAAGCCTGTACAGCAGT
Source organism: Protopterus annectens (assembly GCF_019279795.1). NCBI lineage: Eukaryota > Metazoa > Chordata > Ceratodontiformes > Protopteridae > Protopterus > Protopterus annectens. The sequence continues at coordinate 955,552,076 of NC_056745.1, forward strand.
CTCCAGTGCAAGGCCCCATGCCTAAGAAACAGATACTTAAGATGGCCGAAGACTTAATTACCCTAATCAGGGGTTCCCATCCCCCACCTGACAAAAGGCCTAGACAGGAGGAGGACTATGCTTCCTCTGACCAGGTTTCCATTACCTCAGATTCCTCTGAGGAACAGGAGTACTCTTTTCCCCCTTATGAAGACTCTGATGCTGAAGAGTCTATTCCTTCAGCATCTCCTCCAGAAGACTATTCTTTTGGGGAAACTTTATATACCATGAGGGAACATTTCCACTGGGAAGGCCAGTATTACTCTGATTCTAAGAAAAGGCTCCGAGAGTTCCTCTTACTACACCAGCACAGACACCTTGCTATTCAACCTGTGTTAGACATTGTGGATGATGTTTATTCAGAATCTAGCCTTAACCCAGATTCATTACCTCCTGCACCAGCCAAACCAGACAGATACTACAGAGTCACTGACTCACATAAATTCCTATATAAAAGCCCTGTTGCTGACCCAGAAACCATTTCCCAGGGTCCCAAAGGGGTTAAGGCCTCTATTGCTAAAACTCCTGTACCGTCTGAAAGGGATTCTAGAGCACTAGACAGATGGGGAAAGAAAGTATATACCTCAGCTACTCTAGCTATGAGGGCCTTAAATTGCCAGTTTCACATGCTGAAATATCAACAATATTTGATTTCTCAATTAAAACAAAAAATGAGCACTCATACAGAGCAGCCTGATTACAAGGAAATGCAAGATTTGTTGCATGCAGCAGAACAAGTGGGAAAACATACTTTGCAATGTGGATTTGATTCATTGGAAACTTCTTGCAGAGCAGCTGTAACAGGGTCTGTCATTCGTAGGCATGCTTGGTTAAAAGAACAAACTTTACCTGATCATGTTAAAGCAAAGTTATTGGATGCACCCTTACAGCAGGTTGTTTTATTTGCCGTGAAAGCAGAAGAGGTTTTAAAGAAAATGGAGGATAAGGCAAAATCTATGCAGACGGTCAAGGATTTTTTACAGGTCCATCCCCCTCGTTTCAGCAGAAATTGGCCAACCAAAAACTGGTCCTTTCCAACTTCTGACAGACCTCAGAGGGGCAAATACAGATGCCCAAGGGACAGAGGTCAGCCACAAGGCTCTTACAAGCCATGACAATGGGGTGCCACAACCCAGAAAGGAGGAGAAGACAGGTCTCAAACTATCAGAAGACAATCGCAATGACTTACCCCTCAGACTGCCAAGCAAATCACTCTTGGCAGCTCCCTTGGGAGGAAAACTTGCACTTTTTGCAGACAATTGTCACAGCATCACAAAAGGCAAATGGGTCCTAAATATTATAACTCAAGGATACAGGTTCCACTTTCACACTTTACCAAGGATAAAAGGAATGCCAAACCTGCCATCAAATCAACGGGCAGAGGCTCAAAGACAAATTACAGCACTCATGGACATGAGAGCCATTCAACAGGTTCCTACACAGGAGCAAGGACAAGGATTTTACTCAAGACTCTTTCTGGTTCCCCGAAAGGACAAAGCATGGAGACCCATTCTGGACCTTTCAATTCTAAACACATACCTGGAAGTACCCAAATTCAAGATGCTCACACTACAGCAACTTCTTCCCATGCTGGGCAAGAAGGCTTGGCTAGTAACGTTGGACCTCAAGGAGGCATACCTGCATGTCCCTATCAGACAAAATTGCAGAAGATACCTCCGATTTATAGCAGGTACAACTCATTACCAATTTTCTGCACTGCCCTTTGGCTTATCTACTGCGCCCAGAGTCTTCACAAAATGCCTGGCACCAGTAATTGCATACTGCAGACAAAGAGGAATCCAAATATATCCATACCTGGACGACTGCCTTATTCAAGCAGACAGCAAGGACATTCTTTTAAAACATCTGGCGTTTGTAAAAAACCTACTAAGTTGCCTAGGGTACACAGTAAACGAAAAGAAGTCAAAACTAGTGCCCTCACAAGACATAATATTCCTGGGTGCCAGCTTAAATACAACGGCCCAGATGGCTTATCTCACACCAGACAAGCAAGGTCAATTAACTCAGTACTTCAAAATGAAGGCAACAAAGACCCAACTCCCTGCAAGAAAAATTCTGCAGGCCTTGGGATTCATGGCATCTTGCATTCTACTAATACCATATGCCAAACTGCATATGAGGAAATTACAATGGTACCTAAAAAGCGTATGGACTCAACACAGCCACAGCTTGGAAACAATAATACCACTAATTCCCTGCCTTCAACAGGAGTTTCTATGGTGGGCTCAGGCATGCCACCTCAACAAGGGTCAGCCTTTCACCTTGCCCACAGCCAGGCAAACAATGACAACAGATGTATCAGATTACGCCTGGGGAGCACACATGGCAGGACAGTGTATTCAGGGCAAATGGTCTGAAGATCAAATGCATCTCCACATCAATCAAAAAGAGATGCTAGCTGTACAAAATGCCCTAACAGCTTTCAAGGACCTCCTACATCCAGGACAACTTCTAATAAAGATGGACAGCACCACAGTGATGTGGTACATAAGCAAACAAGAGGGCACACATTCCTACCCCCTATGCAGGCAAGCAATGACCTTGTGGAACACAGCACTGACCTACCAAGTTCAACTACAAGCACAATTCCTGCCAGGAAAGAAAAATACATTGGCAGACAAACTAAGCAGAAATATCATGGATCCTCATGAGTGGAAACTAGACCCACAAGTATTCTCAATGATAACTCAAAAATGGGGGAGCCCAGACATAGATCTGTTTGCCTCCCCCCAAAACTACCAACTGCGAAAGTTTTGCACAAGGACATACCACACTCTAGCTTGGAAAGTGGACGCCCACTCATTCATTTGGAAAACACTAACAGTGTATGCCTTTCCTCCACTGCCTCTTCTGGCAAAGGTGCAGCTAAAAGCCAGATTAGAGAGGCCACAAATTATACTCATTGCTCCGGACTGGCCATGCCAACACTGGTATCCAATATTAAGGAACATGGCTCAAGGCCCACCATGGAGTTTACCTCAAATTCCTCACCTGCTGACTCAGCAAAACAATCAGATTCTACACAGCCAGCTCAAGACTTTAAATCTGGCTGCATGGCAGATTATCTAAACAACCAGTCAACACTTCTCTCTACAGCTGTTATGGATGTCATTCTGGAGGCCAGGAGACCCATCACCAGGAAAACCTACTCAGACAAATGGAAAAGATTCTGCGCCTGGAACCAGGCTAAAGGCCAAAATCCTCTTGTCCCAAATATTCCTCGGATTCTGCAATATTTAACTGAGATGTTGCACAAAGGCCTTTCCTTTTCATCTATAAAGATCCACGCTTCAGCTATTTCAGCTCATTACAACACGGATCCTCCTATTTTTTCACATCCATTATTAAGACAGTAACTCAGAGGGGCTAAGAACCTAAGACCGCCCTGAAGATCACCAACACCAACTTGGGACCTCAATTTTGTTTTGGAAAAACTTACACTACCACCCTTCGAGCCAGCTTTTTCAGCTGATTTACAATTTTTATCATGGAAAACTGCCCTGCTGCTAGCAATAACGTCAGCACAAAGAGTCTCAGAGCTACAGGCCCTAATGGCAGTGGAGCCTTTCATCATTTTTCATCAAGACAGTCTCTCTTTACGAACTAACCCTTCATTTATGCCAAAGGTAGTATCCAGTGTGGCTCTAAACCAAACCATTCATTTACCCACCTTTTATCCAAACCCCCAGAATAAAGGGGAAAGGCTCCTACACTCTTTGGACATTCACAGGCAATTACGCTTCTGCTTGGATAAAACAAAGGTTTTCAGAAAATCTGATCAGCTCTTTGTATCCTGTGCTGCAGGATTTCAAGGAAAGCCCATATCAAAACAGACCATTTCAAAATGGATAGGACATTGTATCCATTTCTGCTGCACACACCATGGGAAACCTGTACCTGGTAACATTAGGCCTCATTCCACCAGGGCTACAGCAACATCAGCAGCCTTCCTCAGAGGGATACCAACCAAGGATATTTTGGAAGCTGCAACTTGGAGTTCAGTGCACACCTTCACCAAGCACTACCACTTACCACTGTACTCAAAATCCAGAGCTGGCTTTGCCACTGCAGTTTTGCAGGGCCTACTAGCTTCTCCAAACCCTGTTTAGTATCAACCACCCAGCCTTAGCTTTGGGATTCAACCCAAGTGTGATGACTGCAGCAGTGTAACACGATGAACATTGTACAGTTTTGTACCTAGCATAAATGTAGATGTTTGAGTGTTCACACTGCTGCAGTCCAGGTTACCCTCCCACCTTCCCCTCTTTTTACCTGGGTTTTATCTATAGCTCCCTGTTTATACAATCTCTAAGTTGTATTTCTATATGGTGTATTTGCTTACAGCTGTAGCTATTGTTTTCTGCTTATGTAATTTACTTAGGATTATGTATTGCCTTCCTATTTGAGGGCACTTGACATCTGGGGCAAGAAAAACTGAAGAAAATGGTGTCGGCTGCCTCTTTTATACCCCTGTCGCACTGACGTCAGGGAAGAAGCAACAGCAACTGACGCCGGACCAAGACTTTGGAACTCGGGCCGACTGCGGGACCGCCTGATGGCAGATAACCCAAGTGTGATGACTGCAGCAGTGTGAACACTCGAACATCTACATTTATGGTAGGTACAAAACTGTACTTTCCTGTCTTTGAGCTCCAGATATTGGTTTCTAATATAATGAATGTACCTTTAGCAAAAAGGTCAGAAAACAAGATCTGAGGTATGGTAGGGGACTAGTGTGATATGGATAAGGGAGGAACTGTAGAGTTTTCAGTATCCATGAGCTGTAAAAAGCATCCGAGTTGTATCTGAACTGACTTGTTGAAGAAGAATGAAAATGGAAAACACAGATGGAACATTGTAGTGAGTACATTACTTCCTTTTCTATTTCTTTAACTTCTCCATTACTAATCCTCTTTTCTACATTTCCTCTGTTTTTTTTATTTTTTTTTTGTATTGTAAAATTTTCCATATCTGGATGCCTTTGCCTATATTTCTCTTCAAATATGTTTGTGCTGGTCTTTTTGTACTGATTAGTTTTGCTTTCTCCTTTGCATAAATATTGCACCATACTAAAACTTTTTTCTTTCCCATGTCCATATTTCTTATTCAGATGTCTCCTGCTCCTCATGTTTCTCCTTACTTTGGGGGCTCATTGTTTCATCATGTTGTGTTATAACCTGTGTTAGACTTTCTACACTAAATCCTTCACTTCACAGGTATTCCATAACTTCAGATCTGTTTTTTTTTTTTTTTTTTTTTAAATTCTGCTTTACTAATATGTTCTATGTCCCCTCTTTGTGATCTTATTTTTTGTATTGTGAAATTTTCTATATTTGGATACCTCTGCTTGTATTTCTATTTGAATAACTTTGGTGCTGCTTTTTTATATCAATTAATTTGGCTTTCTCCTGTGCATAAATTTTGCAGCATGTCATATCTCTCTTTATTTCCCATGTCCATATTTCTTTTTTATACCTTTCAAAAATCTCTAGATGTTTTGTTTTTATATTTTCACACTTCCTCGGCTGCTTCTTTTTCCAAACGGCCTAGAGATTCTTGGTCTATATAATGTTTTTCATAAATCTGTTGTATTAATGAACACAAATTTTTGTTTGAAGTTTCTGACAGTTGTTCTTGTGCAAGTATTTTTCTTTCCTCTAATTTCTCTCTTAATCTTTTTATATATCTTTTCTCTTGAAATTCTGGGTGTCTTGCATAATAGTAACAATACTTAATTTCTTTCTTTAGTTCACTCTGTCATCTTTATGACTCTTTTTTTAGCCTATTAAGTTTTGTGGACTACTGCTTGCTTCTACAACGGGGAGCATCCTCCCCTGGCCTAGCCCTGTTGTAGTAATGTTTCCGTTTTTAAAGCACTATCATTTTTTCCAATCTTGACACCAGTGCTGCTAGCAGGATTGGGCAGTTTTTATCCTTGGTCTTGTGCACCCAGCTGTCTTTTTTATTTCTAATCTACTTCTGTCCATGATACATGCTATGTAAAACACAGTCCGTATATTAGTGTGATCTTGGTGAGATTTTGTGAAAAACAAGGTCCACCTCATGAAGGTGTTCACCAAGATGTGAGGATGAATTCAGTTCCAGCAGTACTCCTACTATTTTCTTTACCATCCTTTAAAAGCTCACCCAGACTCTGTCACAACTTGCTGTGTGGGAAAGGTTAGTTTGCTTTTGCTTTCTTGTATTTTGTATTACTTTATTGCCTCCTTCTATTTTGGATATTGTGACTTGTTTTCCTTACACTATGTTTTACTTGTATTCTGCTTTTAATTGCATATTTAAACTAGGAAAGAGACCACAGCCATGTCTCTTGAGTCACACAGAAATTATGCTTTATGTTTACCCACCCTCCCACTCTGGTGCTGTTGTGCTTTTAAACTCAACTGCCTTTCTAGTTGCCTGCCCATTATGTCACTTTGACCACATATCTCCTTCCCTCTCTCCTTTCATTAGATGTTATAAGTAAGCACAAAATTATAATTTTGTGAAGTCACTCCCTTTTGTCTATTTAAATGTATTGGCCATTCCACTGTATTCCATAGAACAGGAATATGAAGTCCCCCCCCCCTTGCAATCTATATTCTTCTTCTTTTAAAATTAGTGGCTCTTCACTTAACTAAATGTTAAGTTATCCCCTCTTTCATATGTAACTGTTTAGTGAACACTACAGCTCTAAGGATATTAACCCATTTTCCATATTAACTGTAAAGCCTGCATCATCTACTCCAAGACCAACAATTATTGGAGAAACCACGATGTCCTTCAAGGATGCATCTGCAGTCATAACATATGGGTTGTCCTGCCTCAGGCAGCCCTTCGGTCGGCCGGATTCCAAAGTCTGGGTCTGGCCTCGGCTGATGTCGCACTTTCCCCGACATCAGAGCGTCTGGGGTATAAAAGCATCAGCCGACGCCATTTTCCTCAGTCTTTCTTGCCGCGCGGTGCCCGAAGCAGAAGCTGTTCGCAAGTGCCGGTCGGTCAGATCCAGAGATTTCAGCTACCAAGACTTGAAAAGCTAAGTACCCCGTTGGGGAATCTTTCTTGCCTCAGCCGATGTCAGACAAAGTAAATAATTGTTTAACTTGTGGGAAACAAATACCGCATAAGGATTTCCATTCTTACTGCCTTCCTTGCTTAGGCCCAGACCACGACGTATCAGCTTGTTTAGCCTGTGCCTCCTTCAACCGACGGACTCTTAGACGTCGGTCGGAGTTTGCAGAGGAATTTTTTGGAGCCGCTTTTGCTTATAAAATGCCGTCGGAGACTCCGACTTTGCATATGGTCAAAAAACGCAAGGAAAAGGACCGACACTCGCGGCCCGCGGTTTCGGCTGAAACCACGGCTAGGCCTACCGCGTGTGTCTCAGTTTCGGCCGAAACCAAATCCACGGTGATTCCTACTACCGAAACCATACTTCCGACCACCGAGACCAGAGAGGCCCCGGCTGAGTCGGCTTCAGAACTCCCTACCGAAGCTAGTGTTCAGGAATTGTCCGACACCATACCACTGGACATTTCTACCCCTGCACGTGGGGCAGCTAGGCCCCCAGCTTCTATGTCTATTAAGGCCTTCTCCAGGGCTAAAGCTGCCAAACTTTCAAAAGCTTTGCCTGCCAAATCTACATCCCAGAGGCCTACCTCTAGTTCACAGATCCTCAGCCTTGCTGAGGACCTTATCTCCTTAATAAGGGGTTCACAACCTCACCCAGACAGGGCCTCTCAACCTCCTCCAGACAAAAGACCCAGAACTGACCCATCTGAACCTCACTCCTCAGATTACTCCACGGATGGATCTGATTTATCAGACCACCAGGAAGGGGCCTGCTCGCCTTACGAGGATTCAGATGCAGAGGAATCTATCCCTTCGGCCTCCCCTCCTGAAGAATTTTCCTTTGGGGAGACTTTACACTCCATGAGAGAGCACTTTCAGTGGCAAGGTCAGGATTTCTCTGATTCTAGAAAAAGATTAAGGACCTTTTTGCATTTGCCTCAGCATAGGCCCTTAGCTATACCTCCTGTTCTAAATGTAATTGATGGTGTGTACAATGATGTCAGTACAGCCCCTGATTCTCTTCCTCCGGCCCCTGCCAAACCTGACAGATATTACAGGGTCCCGGATTCTCATTTCCATCTGTATAAAGCCCATGCTGCAGACCCAGAAACTATTTCTCAGGGCCCTAAAGGGGTTGCAGCCGCTACTGCCAAAAATCCCCTACCCTCTGAAAGAGAGTCTAGAGCTTTAGAGAGATGGGGAAAAAAGGTTTATACATCTGCTACTCTTTCTGCCAGGGCATTAAACTGTCAATTCCATATGATACAGTACCAAGAATTTTTGTTAGATCAATTGAATAAGAAACTTTCTTCTCCTGAACCCTTAGACCGTAAATCCCTTCAGGATTTGGTACATAACTCACAACAGGTTAGTAATCATTTTTAAAATGTGGCTATGATGCACTGGAGGCTTCATTTAGATCAGCTATGACTGGGGCAGTTATTCGTAGGCATGCCTGGCTGAAGGAGCAATCTTTGCCAGACCATGTCAAAGCTAAACTCCTCGATGCTCCAATGGAGAAACAAAATTTATTTGGCTCCCCTGCACAGGAGATTCTAAAAAAGGTGGAAGAAAAAGCAAAATCTGTGCAAACAGTTAAATATTTCCTACAAGTTCAACCACCGAGGTTCAGCAGAAACTGGCCTACAAAGAATTGGTCCTTTCCAGACTCGTCCAGAGCACAAAGAGGCAGGAACAGGCGCCCTAGAGGCAGAGGTCAATTGAAGGGCCCCTACAGAGGCCGTCAGTGGCAGCCTGCCAACCAGAGGAGTAGTGCAACAGCTACAACTACAACCACTACTACAGGACAGACCCAATGACTTGACTCTGACTCTGCCTACCAGGGATCAACTGGAAGCACCCTTGGGAGGAAGACTGGCTTTATTCTCAAAAAACTGGCATTGCATTACAAAAGATACATGGACATTGCAAATAATAGACAAAGGATACAGGTTTCACTTCCACACTTTGCCAAAAAGAAGCGGAATGCCAAACCTTCCATCAAACCAGAAGGCAGAGGCTTTCAGACAAATCAGCAATTTACTTCAGATGAAAGCTATAGAAAAGGTACCATGTACAGAACAAGGCCAAGGATTTTACTCCAGACTATTCCTTGTACCAAGAAAAGAAAACCAATGGAGGCCTATTCTCGACCTGTCCACACTGAATACTTATCTGATTGTGCCAAAATTCAAAATGCTGACCCTACAGCAACTTCTTCCCATGTTGGGCAAGGAGTCTTGGCTGGTAACTCTAGATCTCAAGGAGGCATACCTGCACGTCCCTATTCGTCCAGATTGCAGAAGACACCTCAGATTTCTTGCAGGATCAGAGCATTATCAATTCTCAGCATTGCCCTTTGGCTTATCTACTGCGCCCAGAGTATTCACGAAATGCCTGGCATCAGTAATTGCACATTGCAGACTTCAGGGAATTCAAATTTTTCCATACCTGGACGACTGCCTAATACAAGTGGACAACAAGAAAAAATTGTTAAAGGACTTGGCCTATGCCATACACCTGCTACAGACCTTGGGATACACAGTCAACATCCAAAAGTCAAGACTAGTACCATCCCAAAGGATATCCTTTTTGGGTGCGGATCTGGACACAATCACCCAGATGGCTTTTCTCACAGAAGAAAAACAAAAACAACTTCCAGATTACTTCATGATTCTGACAAGACAAACTCAGCTTACTGCAAGGAAAGTCCTGCAGGCCCTGGGTTACATGGCATCCTGCATAATTTTAATTCCACATGCCAGGCTGCATATGAGGAAATTACAATGGTACCTAAGGAGTGTATGGTCTCAACACAGTCACAGTCTAGAAACCATGATACCAATCATTCCATGCCTTCAAAAGGAATTTCTGTGGTGGGCTCAGGCCTGCCAGTCCAACAGAGGGTTGCCTTTCAACAAACCAAAAACAAGGCAGACCATCACCACGGACGCCTCAGACCGAGGATGGGGAGCACACATGGAGGACAAACGTATCCAAGGCCTATGGCCTCAAGGGCAGCTAAGCATGCACATAAACCAAAAGGAAATGCTGGCAGTGAGGCATGCAATCGAGGCATTCAGACCCTTCCTCCAACAAGGACATCTGTTAATAAGGACAGACAACACCACGGTCATGTGGTACATAAACAAACAGGGAGGCACACATTCCTATCCCCTATGCCGGATGGCTATAGATCTGTGGAACCTATGCCTGAATCTCAATATCCAGCTGCAGGCCCAATTCGTACCAGGAAAAGAAAATGCACTAGCAGACAGCTTAAGCAGAACTACCATGGATGCACACGAATGGATGCTGCATCCAGACATCTTCAAACTCATAACAAACACATGGGGAATGCCGGAGATAGATCTGTTCGCCTCCCCACTCAACCACCAACTGAAGAATTTCTGCTCAAGGACATACCACCCACAAGCATGGAGGGTGGACTCTCTCTCTTTCAGCTGGAATGCCCTAACAGTATATGCCTTTCCACCTCTCCCACTGATGTACAAGGTTCTACTGAAGATCAGGGAGGAACAGCCAAAAGTGATACTAATAGCTCCAGACTGGTCAAGACAACACTGGTACCCACTATTGAGAAGCATGTCTCAGGCAAATTCATGGCCTCTTCCCCTATGGCCTCTTCTTCTAACACAGAACAGTTTCAAGACCCTGCATCCCAACTTGAAAACATTGCAGCTAACTGCCTGGAAAATTCCTTAAATCCCAACCAAACTGTTTTATCTCAGAGGGTGAAGGACATTATCCTGGAGGCTCGCAGACCTTCCACAAGGAAGACATACTCAGCTAAGTGGAAGAGATTTCTCATTTGGAGCGCATCAAAGGGCACAGATGTCACAGTGGCAAACCTAACACACATCCTAGAATACTTAGCAGACTTGTTCCACAATGGCCTGTCTTATTCTTTCATTAAGATTCATGCTTCAGCAATTTCAGCAGAATACAATATGGATCCACCTATCTTCTCACACCCTCTTCTCAGGCAATTTTTGAGAGGGATCAAAAATGTTAAACCTCCAAGAAGACCCCCTCTACCTGCATGGGATCTCAATTTTGTGCTGGAAAAACTGACACTACCTCCTTTTGAACCAGCAGCATCAGCAGACCTACAGTTTTTATCTTGGAAAACTGCATTCCTTCTGGCAATCACTTCAGCAAGAAGAGTATCTGAGTTACAAGCATTAATGGCAGTACAGCCTTTCCTTATTTTTCACCAGGATAGAGTGTCACTAAGAACCAATCCTACTTTCATGCCAAAGGTAGTATCTAGGGTATCCTTGAACCAAGCTATTCATTTGCCTACGTTCTTCCCTAACCCACAGAACAAAGGGGAAAAACTTTTGCACACCCTGGATATACACAGACAACTACGCTACTATTTGGACAGAACGAAAACTAGCAGAAAAACTGACCAACTTTTTGTAGCATATGCAACTGGGGTGCAAGGAAGAGCAATTTCCAAACAGACAATTTCAAAATGGATAGGAAATTGCATTCGCTTTTGTTACTCCTTTCATGGAAAGACAGTTCCTGAAAACATCAGGCCTCACTCCACAAGGGCCAGAGCCACCACTACAGCTTTCCTACGAGGGGTGGCTACCAAGGACATTTTAGAAGCTGCTACTTGGAGCTCCGTGCATGCATTTGCCAAGCATTACAATCTACCTCTATACTCCAGATCCCGAGCAGGGTTTGCAACTGCAGTGCTGCAGGGGATCTTAACTACACCATCTTTCTCTTAGTACCTCCTCCCCCAGATTGGCTATGGTATTCTACCCATATGTTATGACTGCAGATGCATCCTTGAAGGACATAGTACAGTTTTGTACCTACCATAAATGTAGATGTCCGATAGGTATGCATCTGCAGTCAGGATTACCCACCCTCCTTCCCCTCTGTGGTATTCCAAGGGTACTTACCCCTCTTTTAGCTAGCTGGGGGAATCTATTATGGTGTATTTGTTTGTTTATACATGTATATAATTTGCAAATGTTTGGAACTTTTCTGCATTTATCCAAATTTAGCCTTCCTAGAGGGCACCTGGCATCTGGGGCAAGAAAAACTGAGGAAAATGGCATTGGCTGATGCTTTTATACCCCAGACGCTCTGACGTCGGGGAAAGTGCGACATCAGCCGAGGCCAGACCCAGACTTTGGAATCCGGCCGACCGAAGGGCTGCCTGAGGCAGGACAACCCATATGTTATGACTGCGGATGCATACCTATCGGACATCTACATTTATGGTAGGTACAAAACTGTACTTTCCTACTTCTCAGTAGTCATGTTGGAATTATTGCTTCTCTTTAGCTCCTAGTGAGAGAAGGAGCACAGGGACATTATTTTGTGGAGACTGCTAATCACTGGAAAGCCTAATAACTGCTTCATATGTGAGAGCTTGGAACTTGTGTTTATTTTGCTTCTGATGAGAGAACGAGCAGAGTACATTGATTCCTGACTGTTTTTGATTGGGCATTGAGTATCTGTGCTTGTCATTCCTGATTGGTCTGGTAGCTATTCAAGGCATCTACCAGGAAAAGGCTGCAACAAGCCTACAGACCCTTACATCATCTGGGACAAAACTGTGGATTGCCAAACAGGCTGTGGCCTGCTTCTCAGCTTGGGATTGGTGCTAATGTTTTGCTTCTGGTGAGAGAAGAAGCAAAGGAACATTGTATCCCAGCAGAGTGAAGCTGTGGTGAGACCAGCACTAGTAGTAACCAGGTAGTAGCCATTCACACCACTCCCCTTTTTTCATCATTCTTGACAAGCTATTTTTTTATTGTCAATAAGTACTGCTTGATTTATTTCTAACTTTAGAATATCTGTCAAAATGCTTTAACCATAAATCATCAGAGTCTACTTATTAGTTTCTCCTCAAGTGTATGGCAGTGCCCTGTATTGACATAGACACCTTGAGTGACATTTTTTCTGTAAAAGCATAATTGAAATTTCATCAATACCTAGTTGAACACAGGACAGTTTGTTTGCACTGACAAGCATTGCCCTCAGAGTTGCAAACCAGATTCTCCTGACATTTTTATGTTCTCACTCCAGCTGTCTAATCAATAAAAAGGGGTCCGTTACCATGGATATGCATTTTCCCACTATCGCCTTTACCAGCTTCGTGAATATGGGCATCCTGAGGCAATGTAAAAATTGCCTCATGTTTACTGACAACCAGTTAATTCTCAAACAAACTGATATGGTATGTGAAAGATTTAGTTACACAATGTCACTGGAGCAAAGCTTTCATCCAAAAGCACTCCTAATGTCAGTAAGGTTGTCAGTAGTACACACGCTGCACCCATCACACACAATTCAAAGCAGACATAAAGATCCATATATTTTGAGCCACTTAAATGTAAACTTCCTGAAGCCCAAATACCTCCTAGATGAAGTACACATAACAAATACCTCAGCAGTCCTGAATGTACTCTCCCAAAACAACACACACATCAGCGCATTTAGCCACATGTTATGGAGCCTCTACTTCTAAGCCCATAAGGCAAGCCATACAATACAACATTCTAGTCACTGGAGACTCTATTGTGAGACACACTGATATTCCTCTCACTAGGCTGAGTAAGGAGAAAGTCACGGTTAGTTGATTATCAGGGGGCTAGGATCTGCCACAGTATACACGCACTCAGATTATTGGACCACAAGTACCAGTATGACTCGGTCATAGTTCATGTGGGTGTAAATGACCTGGGACATGCCAAGAGAGACATCATGTAGCTCTCTGAATATGTGCCCCAGGCTGGTATGAGCCTAGCATTGAGCACCATTTTACCCTCTCCAAGGATGATGCCCACAGTACAAACAAAAGATGACTAACTTTAATAATTTACTTATTTTCTGGTGTCATTCCAAGCGGTGCAGTATTTGTCAGCATGGAAGGAGATGGTCAACGGACCACACTGCTTTTCCAGGGTTTGTCTAACCTGTCCCCTGTAAGCTTTTGAATATTAGCTAAAACATTGTGTTCCTTGATAGTGACTTTTTTAAGCAATGCCAAACTGAAAGTACTTCTGACATAGGAAATTAAAACCAAGAAATATAATGGTATTAGGAGTTTAAACAAAACACTCCATTCCCTAGAATCTGTCTTCACCCTAGAGAATGCTGATGGCTGTGCAGTCACTGAGACATGGTTTAAAGCCATAGAGAGCACAACAACAGTGCAAGGTTATAATGCCTTCCACACATTTAGAACAGCTCCTACATAGACTGGGACTAAAGATGGAGGTATCTCGATTTAAATCAGAAATAAATTTACCTTAAGGCTGGTCAGATAAAGCAATGCACTTGAGCTTTTCCATTTTCAAATCACCATAGTCAAAAGCAATACCACTTCTGTGCAAGTTATAGGTCCCCTTCTATGACCCAGGACACCCATGCCATGCATCTAAACTTATTAGAAAAACTCATCATCCAACCCAATAACCATATTCACGGGCAACTTTAATTACCCACTATTAACTGGGAATCCTATACGACACCAAACATACAGGCACAGAGTTGCCTGGATTTTGTAAACACAGATTCCCTGGACCAGATTGTCAGTACACCAACCAGGGGTGTAACCATACTGAATCTGGTCCTAATTAATATGGGAGAGTGCTGCACATCCTCCCTAGTAAGGTCAGACCACAAAATGGTCTTCTTTTTAGTAAAAATAAAACCTGGACCCCCAAATAACCCAGAAATATTCAGAAACTACTATAAGGCTAACTTCTTGCTATTAAGTGATAACTTGGCAAAATGTCAAGCTCCCATAAACCCTGAGAACACTGATGCCTATGCAGAACTATTCACAGAAACCCTATACAAGCATGTTAATAGCTGCATCGAGGCAGCTGTACCTACCCACAAGAAGTACAGAACTAATTCAAAAAACAAGCCACCCTGGTGGAATCATAAAATCAATAGGCTGTATAGCAGAAGGAAAAAAAATCATGACAAAAATTAGGAGGTGCAGCAACCAGCAGGATAAAAACACTTTCATCAAACTAAACAAGTAAGTAAGATGATATACAAAGTCTACCAAGGACAACCACAAGGCATTCTTTAGCTATGTCCATAACCTCAAAGGCAATACACAGTTGTATGCAGAGCTGGTTGTAAATGGAGCCACTTTTACTGAGCGAGAAGATATAGCAAACCTACAGGCTGACAAATTCAGATCCAAACTTACCCCTCTCTCGCTCACCACCTTTCCTCAGGAAATACCATCAAGTATAACTCCCCTGCTATCATTAAGGAATAGATCCTTAATGCTATCTCTAAGGCTCAGAACACTGCAACAATGGGCCCAGACAATATCCCAGGATGCCTTCTAAATAGCATGAGACATGACCTTTCAGAACTTTTGGAATCGCTATTTAACTGTAGCCTCCAAATAGGCTGTATGCCTCATGAATGGATAACGGCAACAGTCATCCCTCTACACAAAGGTAGGCCATCTACAAACCCTGCAAACTACAGACCCATAAGTCTCCCAAGTCTCATATGCAAAGCCATGGAAAGAATTATCATGGAAATGATCAAAAATTATATAGTAAACCTCTAGACATGGTCCCCAATCCAATTTGGTTTTGTTAAGGGGAGGTCATGCCTACTCAACCTGGTGGACTTCGTTTAGAAGGTCACCAAAGCCATGGATGAGGGCAGAATGGTTCACGTTGCCTGCCTTGACCTGGCTAAGGCATTTGACACAATATCCCACTCGAGCATTGTTGACATACTCAAGAGGTTAAGTATAAACCCTTATGTCACCCATTGAATAGCCAACTGGCTCACAGACAGGATCCAGGAAGTTAGAATGGGCGAGTCTACCGCTACAAAGAGGCCAGTCACAGGCAGAGTCCCTCAGGGATCAGTCCTGGGACTGCTCCTATTTACTTCTCGGAAGTCAAGGCCAATGTCAGTGGGCTCTGGCTGACTAAATTTGAAGATGATTGCAAATTAGGAGTTCTCATTAAATCTCACATTGACACAAATATCCTCCAGGAAGGACTGACACAGACATACATCTGGTATCAGAGCCATGGACAAAAGCTAAATACCAAAAATGCATAATAATAATATCCTTCGGGAAGTCATTCATCCCTGGTAATTATTATACTGACAACACACCCCTTACAGTTGACCTAGTAGTCTGGGACTTAGGGACTTGGAGAGTAATCTAGCCTTTGACCATCACGTGTCAGCAGTATGCGGAGATCATTCTGTGTTGCGCAACTTATAAACAAAAATATGGCATCTAGGTCCAAGGAAGTTATTATTCCACTGTATTTGGCATTCATCAGACTTATTGAGTACAATGTCCCCTTTGGTATGTACCTAACCAGGCTTATCCAACAATTGCAATGTCCACAGAGGTTCCTCACTAAAAGAATGCAGGGCGTAAGTAACATGCCCTATGCAGACTGCCTCAAGGCCCTATCCCTGTATTCTCTCTCTCTCCTACAGGCTGTTGAGGAGAGATCTATGCCTGGCATACAGAGCATTGTCAAACCCCAGTCTGATGGACCTCCTGAATATCCAAAAATCGAACAGCACCAGAATTACCCATTCTAAAGACTTAAATCTTGCCTTTGATATAAATGGGACCTGAAGAGAGACAGGTATGTATCCCAGAGACTCCCCCGTCTTTGAAACAGGCTCCCCATCCATGTGAAGCTGAGGTCCTCCCTAACCCAATTCAAATCTAACTCCCTAACCCAATTCAAGTCTAACTCAGACAGTTGTATGGGGAGCAGGAAATTCATCCCTGGTTTGGCACCTATGTCTCTAATGGTTCATTTCCTAAGCACTGCTTACACTTCTCAAGGTTACCAGGTTGCCAGAGATTTGGGATGCATAGCCAGTCTTAAAAAGGCCCTTGTGGTCATTAGCCTAGTAAACACCTATGAACCTGCGAACATGTTACTATACATTTATTTATTTATTTAACATTTGTTTACCTAAAAAGTCCAACTTGGAATGAGACAATTTTCAGTGGAGGCCCAGGGAGAAACACGTCAGATGCATGTCTTTGTGACATGGGAGGAAATCGGAGGAAACCCACACGAACACAGGGAAGACATGCAAACTCCGCCCAGAAGGCACCCCAGCCGAGAATCAAACTGGAGAACGTCTTGCTGTGAAGCAACAATGCTAACCACTGCACCATCCAACATATTGTAAGTTAGTTACTTGCTACAGACAGTATGCACTGCAGTCAGATTGAACTGAGCTGAAGTGATCTTTATATATGTTAATGTAATTAAACCGTTATATTTTTTTGAATGAGTTGTTTAAATGCCCTGTGTGTTGTATGAATTATGTAACTTTTAAAATTGCTCATTTGTATTTATTGGGTGGCCTGAAGAAAGTCTAGTTTGATTATTGCTTTGCGATGGAAGATAATATTAAATAAATAAATTGTTTCTCACCAGGAGGACAAAATTCAAAGGTCAGTGCTTAGAATGCTTACAGTTGTTCAATAACTTCCACAATAAATTTGGCAAGCAAGAATGTTAGTGGCAGATAAGTATATGATAAAGATTTTCACTTTTCTGTTGGTGAACTGCATATTGGCAATTGTTAACACTAAAACAATATGAAATAAAAGTCTGACAACTTTCCTTTTATGGTTGTATAAATTGAAAAAAGTATGATGGCTGTGAGAAAGATGAAAGAAGTATAGCAAGATTCTATAGAAATGTCAAGAGAAATCAAAGAGAAAGTATGATCAAAAAGATTATGGAAAAGGAGGAGAAGAAAATTAAATTTCCTTCCATTTTTAGCAGGGAAGAATCTTTCTGTCAAAACGGTGACAAACACTAGTTGCTATCAGCTTTTTAAGGGTGCTGCATTAATCCCTTTTAACCATTAAAAATTCTGGACTAGCTATAAACAGTGAGATGGAGATAGTCCTGTTTCAAATTATATTATCAGTTTATTATATTTTTCTTTCACCAACAATTTTTTTTACTTTTATTAATGAAGTCTTCCACCAAGATAAATGAATGGTCATGAGAGCACCTTTTTATCCCATGTATGCCAGTTTTGTAAAGGGATTGAGAAAGAATAATTATGTGTCATGATTTGGCAAATAAATATTTAATTATTTTAGATATATTGATGATTTGATATTTATTTGCTGTGGGGGTGATGATGAAATTCATTGTTTTATGAATGATTTACAAAATAATAGATTTTATTTAAAATTTGATGGTTTACAAGTAGGAAACACCTCTCCTGTTTAGATTTAAAACTATATGGGTCAAGGAATGGTAAAATAAAGACAATTATACACAGAAAATTAACTAATGGTGGACAGCACTTTCTTAGCAGGAATTGCTATCTTCTACATTTAATTTTTCCCTACCATATATAGAATTGCTGTTTCTTCATAGGCTTTGTAGTGAAGACAATGGACTTAAGTGAAGCACTAAAAAACAAACTGTTCACTACAAGGGGCTATGAGAAAGAAGTGGTGATGGAATAATTTAAGGTTATTGACAGTAGTAATTGTAGTAATTGTGATCAGTTGCAAACTAACAAAACTATGGATGTTAAGAATATAAAAAAAAAAAAAAAAAAAAAGAAAAGAATATATATTTAGTCACAGCATACAGTATATTTACCAATAATTGTTTCCGGGGCCAGGGTAGGTTTTTACAGGGTTGTTCTGCATGAGTTTGTAGAGGGCTCCTCTGCAACAGTGATAGGAAAGACATAGTACAGTTGTGTAAAATCTTAACGTAACAGTAGATATCCTTCTCTTCACTGTTGCAGTATTCAGTCCCCCCCCCCCCATTATAGCTCTCACCATGTGTTTTGTTACACTGCTGGATAAGGGGCGTTTGCTTCCATTCCCTTCCCTTCTGTACTTTTTTCTTCTGGATGTGCATATTCTTCTTTATCCCTGGGGGTGTTTTGTTCCTGCTGGGGCAACTTGGTTCTGAGGGTATTTGTTCTCCATACATCACCTTTATGCCCTTTGCCTTATACAAGGAACGTATGTGTGATGTATGTCATCTATAAGATGTAAAGACATTGTTGCACTGGTTGGATGTTGGTCTGTCCTTAGTAGGAGATACTTTCAGTAAAGAATAAACTGATTTTTTTCCATTATTCCTGGCTATAGGTAAGACACTGCCAGAACTATTGGCATATGCCAAGCAAAATTTTCTATGGAGAAGATTGCAACAAAGGGCATGAAGTTAACTGGATCAGAATTTCCTGAAACCAGGCTGGTCAGCTTTGCACTTAAGCCTAATGGGAAGTTACATAGACTGTGGAAAGTGCTGGCATTTTGTCTGAGGAATGAATAGACCATGCCAGTAATTCCTGCACTGGAAGTAAAACTGGAGATGTCTCATATATGTTGAAATTTCATGATTGGTATTACTTCATATTCTATGTAATGCTGCATTCCTTTCCGAAAACATAGGGCATACTTGCATCCCTTTTGATGGAGTTGGTTCATGAGAGTTGACATAACACAACACACTAGCTTGAAGGTAGAAACTGTGAATCTTCTAGGCTTTCTGATTGTTACAGCTCTCTTAAGCCATCTGCTTCCCACCATGTCATCTCTCCCGGATTTAAAAGCCTCATATATTTCAGTTTCTACCACCTACACTGAAATGGATTCCAACTGTCAGCCAACCTTTCAATGAAAATGTGCTTTTTCATTTTAACTCAAGGAAACACAATTGCATTTTCATAGTTTTACCCTCTCTTATCTGCACCATCCTTCCTTTCCAATGTTATGCTTTATTTTCTCCTCAGTGCCTGTATTTTACTATCATATCCCTACTATTGCTCCTTGTTTGGAAATAAAAAAAAGGTCAAGCACCATTTAGATCACCTGATATGTCATGTCATCCATTTTCCATGCCACTTTAGTCATCTTCTTCTGTACTGTCAACAGTAATGACCTCCTCTTTCATCTAATTTATCCAGATGTGGTCACAGTATGCCAGCTATGGTCTAACTAGTATCTAACAAGGATGTATGATCATGAGTCACCTCCATCCCAGATACACACACACACACACACACACACACACATATATATATATATATATATATATATATATATATATATATATATATATATATATATATATATACACACACACACACACACACACACACACCAACATTTAATTTGTCTTTACCACTACCCTTACTTTATACCCAATGGTTTAGTTTTTCCTGTAATTATAACCCTAGCTCCCTTTTTTTTCTAGATTTTTATCCTAATTCCCCTAGTTGCATATTTGGCTCATGGGTTATCATTCCCTAGCTGCATCACTGTGCATTTGGGAGGGCTGACATGGAGCTGGTACATTTTATACAAGAATAGTTTTTCCATTCGGTAATGTTGAATTCTGTTGTACTAAAATAATAATTTTGAGTGCTTTGATGTTTGAAGTTGCACTCATTTTGCTGTGATTGGATACTGTCAGATTTTATTTTTTTTGGGGGGTGGCATTTTATGTAGGAAGGATTATAGAATGCATTTATGCATTATTTAATGTTGGGATTGTTGCTTTGTCAGATATTTGAACAACAAATGCAGTTTGATGTTGCTATTCATTGATACACATGAGAAGGCTTTAGCCAATTTCTGGGTATTTGCAATGTCTCCACAGATTTTTGACTATGGAAATAATATATTTGTGTGTGAATGTGTAGTGGTGGTGGTGGGGCGGGGGTTTTGTGACTTTGCAAAATTTTTGTATGTTTTTCTTTTGTTTGACTTTTTAGTTATCTTTTCTTAACCGGGTTAATCAAACTAGGCTAGTGACCTCTTTTTAGGGGCAATCCTAGATGGCATTTATGCTACTAGGAAAAACATGGCCAGGGCACTGGGGAATTTACCCAGCTCTTTTCAATAGATACCATGGATCTTTTACATCCTCCTGAGCTACTTGAGCTGTAACATTGTATCGCTTTACATTATGGGTCCAATATAAGCATTTTCTCACACTTGTCCTTTGTAATTTCTCATTAGATGTCTAGAAGAATAGGATACTTGCATCAGTTAAGATAGTAATTCTTATCACAATAGTAGCAAATATGTACAATACAAACATGTTTTCTTCCCTTTCTTTAGGGAGCAGTATTCTCTTTTTCATGCTTTTCTATAATGAATGTAATGAAACGTGCATTTATTTAAAGAAATTCTGTTTGTTTAACAGTTATTACAGCATTTTATTCAGATACACAGTTAGATCATAAGGATTTATTTATAAAATTGTTATAAAAGTTATCTCCTAAGTCAACATAAACCTGGAGTTTTTAATAAGCCTGTTCTCCCTGACAAATCTTTAGTAAGTGTACATCAAAGAAACAGAAGTGTGAAACACTTAATAATGCCTGCAGTTCTTCTGATCATTCACACTTACAAGTCCTTTGTAAGCCCCACTTCTCAATGCTTATTCTTGTAATACTAGGGTGT
Organism: Protopterus annectens; assembly: GCF_019279795.1. Taxonomy (NCBI): domain Eukaryota; kingdom Metazoa; phylum Chordata; order Ceratodontiformes; family Protopteridae; genus Protopterus; species Protopterus annectens. The sequence continues at coordinate 955,573,695 of NC_056745.1, forward strand.
GTGCACATCATTTTGTAAGTCATCATACCATGTTTACCAAAACAGCACTTCAAGCAGATTGAGTGATTAATGAGTTATAATGAGTTGACACCTCATTTATATATTCACAGTGTCTACAGGAGTTAATATGTACTATATAAGCTCCTCCTGGTGCTAAGGTACTTACATCTTAGTAGGGATGACTGCTTAGATTCACCAACATAAGATACAGATGTTTGACTGCTGCACTTGCATTACCTTTTTCAGAGTTTCATACAAATCCTGTCAATGTATGTGATGTTTATTTACAAATGGGAGTCACTGTAAAGGGTTTATGTACAGACAAAGGAACAGTAGGTCTGCACACTCGTACGGACAAAGAGGGAACCACTTAGCTTATTGAACAGTTATACACTAGTGCATTAACTTAGAAGAAGGCAGCATGAGTCTGCATATTTTATTGGAGAGAGTTTGGAGATCTTTGAGCTTTTTTATAGAATGGAGGATGAGTAGTGGTAAGTCGTATTTTACCTGAGGTTATAGAATGTTTATGTATAGCAATCCTTTCAGGGGTGATGAACTGAGATTTTGTAGCAGCCAAAGAAGGAGGAGTAGATTTTTGCCTTAAAGTTATTGATGTGCAATGGCATTTCTATGCAGTTTTATGTCTAGGCAATGGTCTGGGGTCACCCAGAGGTATTTAAATGTAAATACACACTTTATTGTCTGATTATTGTATGATAAAGAATTAGAAAGGGAAGGTAATTTGTGTAGTTTTTGTGGTGTACTGAAGAATGTCACTGTTTGTTTTTTCTTTTTAGTGTTTAGGATACATTAATAATTATGAAACAGGACGCTAGCCTTGGTGAATTTACTGTCGTTGTTTTGCTGTTAGTATCATACATTCTGGTGAACCTCTTATCGCTTCTTCAAGCGAACCTGAGAAAAGCCTATGATAGGATAGCAGTTTTTTTGCAGATGGTTATCCTGATCCTGTATAAATAAAGTGGTCTAAAACTGCCTAGGCAGTTGAGACAAAGTCAAATTGTTTTGTCTTAAACAACAGTGTAAGTCAGATTTTGCCTTACACTGTGGAGAAACTGAAACAGCATGCATCAGTTAGGTCACTTCACTCCACAGGTACCTCCTTTTTGCTTGATATATCGTCCACCAACAACTCCGTTGACTTATTGCATGAAGTATGTATAATCAAATGTTCAGATAAGTTGCTACTTGGCCTATGACAAATAATTTCTCAAAGGAGTTTCAGAGAGGTCTTCATTGTGCACCTAACTAAAATTGTTGAGGCAGTTATTGTGTAGCCTATATATTACCAAGCCATCTAGACAGGTTGACCACTTCTCTTTAAGGCCTCTTTTCATCCCAACTATCCCCTTACATAGAGCTCTCATAATGCCATTCTGCTGCCTTAAGAAAGTGATACTCCCTCATGTCTTTACTCTATTTTAGAGTTGTTTTGTTCCCATCATTTCATCCCCTATAATTTAGCAGTTTGCTGTACCAGTATGTAACTAAACAATCCTCCAACTTTTTTTCTCTCTTTTACCCTACTCTGTTTCCATTTCATCTAATCCCTTAGCTTTACAAGCCAGGTATTGTGAGGTCATTTAGCTAAAAGTAAAAATGTAGTATCTGGGATGTAGAGTGTGTCCTCCTAACTATGTGTACTTCAAACTCCTTGTCTTGTTCCACAACAGTAAGATGTCTTTTTCTGGTTCCATCAGGTACAACATAATGTAATATGCAAATAAAGCCAACTTTTCTTGAATACCAGTCCAACTATATACTTGAATATCTAAGTCCCTTATTTTCTTTGCCAGTGGTTCTAAATATAATGCAAATAACAGACCAAACTTAACAGACAGGAACCCTCCCACTTACCTCGGATCCCTCATATATCCTCCTAATTAACATTACTATTTTTTCAGGAAATGCAGATGCTTCCATTGCTCTACTTATAAATTCTGAGCTTACTCTGTCAAATAGTTTATCTGCATCAAGGTGAAAAAAATATAATCTTGAGAAAGTTGCGGACAACATTATGGTTTTGAGTCTTTGGCAAGCACTGTTCTCTAATATTTTATAGTGATAAGTAGTAGCGAAACATTAGCAAAATGGATATTTCAGTTTATTTTACATGATTACACATTTTATGTATTGTCTTTGCTTGTGGGTGATACAGTGCTGTGAAACAGCTTAGAATTTTAGACTATATTCATTATTTTTGAAAATAAGCTTGTAAAAAAGAGGGAGAGAGAGAGCACTGAGGGGGCACCATATAATACTATGGTCTTATTTCTTAAACAAGCACTATTCTGTAATGCTATAGTTAGAATAACTAGCTAAATCCAGGAAATATTTACATGATTTGCAAATATTCAGTGCCATGTTTGCCTGTGGTTGCAGAAACTCACATATTCATGCTTTGTGTTCATATGTTTAATAATAAAAAAGTTTTATTGCAGAAAAAACAATCATGGGAAAGCAGCACACAGCACTATGATCTTCACAAGCAGTGTTTACTGTTATCTGATAGTGAAATGTATGCAGATGGAATAGTTTACTAATAATTCATGTTTATGTGTGAGTAATGTACGATTTACCTGTGGCTGGTGTGATTTCATCATGAGGGCTATTACGCAATAACATTTAAGAAAATACACTTTTTGTCTTTTCTAAATAATGTTTTTGTTTGTGACTTTTTTGTGTGGTACTAATTGTGCCATATTGCCTTACCTGAGCCTTGTGATCAGCTTCCCAAGGGCTGCTAGTTGTTCCATGGATAAACGTGAGACATCTGACATTTGATCATTTGCCTTTCAGGCACCAATGGCATCAGGAGTGCCCTTCCTTGGCAGTTTCCTCATGTCACTTACAACTTATTTGAAATAGATCTAAATGATATGGGATGACCTACTTTTACTTATTTTGTGTACCTTCTATTTTACTTTAAGATATTTGCTACTTTATATGTTATTTTTCACATGATTTATTCAGTTCTGTGTGCTTGTTTATTTTTTCTCAGTTAATCTACTCAGTGTTTTACAGCTGAACACCTTAATAAAGTTGAAGTTAATCATCTTCTGCATCACGTAGCATGTAAAAGGCATACAGATGATGTATTGCACATACATTCACTGTGTATTGTGCTGACGCTTGGAGAATATATCACTTAGGTAAACTTTCTGCCTGTCAAAAACATAACAATGAGAGTGACATTCTGTAGCAAAGTTGTGGGTATCGGCAGTTGCATATTCTTGTGTTATCCAAAGCTACCAGTTCTATTGTAGATGCAGCAACAGTACTTGGTAGATGATACTGCTGCACATTTGAAGTAATACAACTTATTTTAGGTTTATTATTAAAATTGTGAGTTGCGATACCCACAGGTAGAACACTCGAAAGTTGGATTTTCAAATGTCCATCTTGCTGAACATCTCTGTATCTAAAGTTCATATCAGCGAATGCACTGTGCATTCATTGATATGAACACGAAGTACTGTCAAAGGTCATGGTACAGTGTGGTTAGGGTAATTCATCCCTTTCCTCACTGTAGTGTGATATCTCGGAGTAGGAATATATAAATTGTAGGGGGTGTGGGTGGCGCAGCCCCCCACGTGGGTACAGAGGGGTTTGCCCCCCCTGCAAGAACCTAAAGTTTAATGTTGTGCAGTATGTTCATACCACTGACAACAAGTACTGGTGTTCCTTTTATGCTAGGTGCAGAGGAAATGGTATGTTGATTCATGTCGAATTGACTTTACTGGGTTATGTTCGACATTTACATTTCTGTAAGTGTCAAATTTCGAGAAAACATGTTGAAGTTTTAATTCAAAATAGAACTGATCATTGACATTATGATAGTAAACCCGTATTTTATATAGTAAGTATGGAAAATGGAGAAACGGTTTACCTTTATAAAGGCGATACACAGCCGGTTGAACAGCAAGTGTTCAAAAGGCTGTTTGCAAATTTTGCAAATACCAAAAGAAAAAAGGTTCGAATGTGCAATTAGCGAACACACAGTGACATTTCCTCATTGCACCTTCGACATTGTGGGGCGGATTGCACTATAGTGGGGATCGGGAAATGGTTCCTTTCCCCAGTGTAGTTCGATCTCGGAGTTAGAATAATAAAGTAGGGGGGTGTGGGTGGGGGGTGCAGGGGGGCTTTCCCCCTGCTTTACACCTCGTGTTTTTTTTTTTTTTTTTTTTGACATTAATGTTCGAAAAACAGCGAATCTGCTTTTTGATTTGCTGTTTTTTCGAACATTAAGGACTGTTGACTTTTACACTTTCGTGGTTTCAATTTGCTCATATGAGCACTTGAACCACTGTGATTCGAGTTTATGAAGGTAAACTGGAGAAAATGGGTTTACAGATGTTGGCAAACCATTTTGCTTTGCACTTTATGATAACTGGCAAGCAGCTTAACAAAACAAGAGTGAAAATCTTTTGTTCTGATTTTTCACCACAAGATCATTAAAGGAGCATTACAAGCCAAAACTGGGGGGGGGATATATATATATATATATATATATATATATATATATATATATATATATATATGTGTGTGTGTGTGTGTGTGTGTATATATATATATATATATATATATATATATATATATATATATATATATATATATGTATGTATATATGTGTATATATATATATATATGTATATTTCTTTATATTTCCATTAGTGTCTTCTCAATCCAGACCTGCCATTAGCAGATTAACTACTCATTACTAACTTTATTCTATTTTTTCTGTAACCCCATATACTTTCTAGGAGGCAGACATGCTGATGTCGTCATTTTCTCAGAAAGCTGCTTCATGCCTCCATGCACTGAGGGGGAGCACAGCTGATGTGATATCAGTGTCCTAGTATGTCCTGCCAGATAATAGTCCCATTTGATTAGCATGAATGTAGTGAGAATTCCTGTCAAGATTTAGAATCTTCAGTAAAAATATCAGTGACTCTTGCTTATTTGCTTCCTACATATGTGTTATACCATCTGTTAAATGTTCTTGAAAAACTCTGAAGAATTAGCTGACATAACATAAAAGTGTTTCAGGTGCCATTTTACTTTCACCTTTCTTTACTGTATCAGATTTCTTGGCTTGCAAAGCTTAACTAATTAGTAAATCTGCTGTACATCATTGTCAGGTTTATTCGCCTTTGGACTATAAAAGTTTCAATATTTATGTGGCTCCATGGAAGGGAAAGAATGCAGTATTATATGACTATGAGAAGTCAAAAAGCTCTTAATTTTGATCCTTAACAGGTGATCCGCTGTGGTGACCCCTAACCGGGAAAAGCCGAAAGAAGAAGAAGAAGAATACTTTGTAACCTCAGTGTGTATAAAGGGCTCAGACACAGTGCTGTGTTTTATTTGGCCAAAAACTTTCAAATGTGATGGGCAAAATGATGCAAGAGTAAGGGGGATAAATTCCTAAATAATGCATTATGAAAGTTCATTCAGCTCCTATATGGTATGCACTGAAGAGGCTGGTTAGGATAGAAATGCCACAGAGAGAGGAAGAAACTGCCAAGTCATGCTTTTTTTCATATTTGAAAGGACTTGGATTGTTTTCTAGGGAGGAGTAAACACTGTAGGGAAAGGAAATGTTGTGTTTGGGACGTAGTTCTTTAAGAACTGTTCTTGAAACTTGACTAAAAGTGATCAATGAGACTGTTTGCTGAAAGGTGAGCTTGTAGTTTCAGAGCCAGCACCTTCTGAAGGACCTTTGCATGGAATGAAAGTTTGAGACTAATCTATATTTCTGCTAGTTATCAGGATCTAAATTTAGTTTCTTTAGCAATGGGTCAACTCAACTTTACTAAGCTAAAGCCCCAGATAGTCGTAGCTGGCTCACCTACTACTTGGTGCCATTCCCCATTGTGATGTCCCTCATCCCTCAACCCTCAACTTGAGGAGCAAAAAAAAAAAAAAACAGGTCAATTGTCCTTTCCCCAATCTGGCAGTCCTAGCCTGGTCTTTTCTTCTCAACCACTAACCCGTTCAAAAAATAAATAAATAAAAAATAAATTGCTACAAAACTGTGGAGTAAACTGCTTGCTACATTTGTTGCAAGTAGCAAGTGGCTTGCTAATAGAACTTATACTGTACTTGACACTCTAAAACACTTCAGTCCTGACCACAAATGCCAGAATGGAAGTAAATGTGGGTACTGCTCTTTACCATCAATTGCCATCTCCTGATCGCACCCCCTAACACCTTGCACTTTGGGGCAGCTGCCCTCTTCACCACACTGTAGGTACACTTTTTACTTCAGAGATTACAGACCAGTGGTAAAATGGTGTTTATAAACAGGACAGTTTGTACAGACTCTGCACCAAGAGCTGAACTCTTTATGTATTTATTTATAGCTTGGATCTCCCAGCATAGGAGCTTTGCCTTCTCATATGAGATTTCTTAATGATACTGCTAATAATGACATTCTAATTTCTGCTTACTTGCCCTAGAGGTAATGTTATAATATATGTTCATCTTGGACCCTTTCTCCCTGTGCATTTATCTGCCTGCCTTTGGGAAGAACATTTTCACTTTTCAACAAAAGTTGACAGCAGAATACTTCAAAAATGTGGGTGCTACAGATCTGTTTCAGGGAGTTATGAATTATAGTTTTAAAAACTTTCACTGCTTAGACCACTCCTTCATGCTTTAATTTTGTGACAATAGCTTACTTTTTTCAGTGTTAGTTTTGTGAGTATTAGAAAAATTAGCATTTCAGTGGTGCCAACTCAACAGAATTACTTGGGCCCTAGCATAAAGTCATTTTGTTGACCTAAAAGAAAAGCAACAGACAGAGACCAGTTCTGGATATCTCAGATCTGAGTAAGTTTGTTTTAACAGTAAAGATTTGCATACTGTCCCCGACAAATTTGCTGTTATTGATAAATCATATTTTCTATATGGCATTGCGGGATATAAAAGATGCCTGCTTGCACATTCCAGTTTGCTTTTTGCATTTGTAAGATTTCATGTCAGTCAAACTTGATTTTAGTTCTCATCTGCACTCTTCAGCATATCCACATTCCCAGGAGTCTTTATGAAATAAAAGATACTGCATTTTGTATATATGACAGCTCACCACATTCAAATGTCTTCTTACCTGTTATCATTTATTTTGCAGTTTTTGCCCCAGTTGCCAGCCAGTAATCAGCCCCCTTTTAGACATTTCATTCATTCATTCCCTCATCTTTGAAGCAGGACCTTCACTAGAGGAATTTCATTTAGACAGCCATTGGTGGAGGTTTAGTTTTTTCCTTTTATCCTTATGTCCCCATGTACACTTAATTTCACTAGGAAAAGTAGGATATGTAGTAATTGTCAGCACATAGTAGTTCTGAAGAACCCTGCAAACCACCCTTGAACCACAGCAGGTAATTGTCTCAGTCTCCAGCAAAGAAGTTATTCCATGCCCTTGTGCATTCTAGATGTGCACAAGCCCCCCCCCCCCCACACACACACAGCTGAAGAAGCCATACCTCTTCACTCTTCATAGGGTCATAGGTTCATACTAGGCTATCTGCCCTAGGGCATTTATAAGCCTAGCCAGAGGGTGTTTGGCTTTCGCCACCCATTTTAAATTAATTTTGCTATGCCCTTTTTCGAGGTTAGTATACTGTGCCTCTGTCTAACAGTGACACAGAAGTGATACCTGGGGTAAACCTACAGTCTCCCATCCACTCATCAAGATTCCTCTAGAAGAGAGTCAATGAGGGACTCTGTCTAACCTGGACTGGGAATAAAAAGAACAAAAACAGTTTAATAAGCGCTTTCGGAAAAGCTAGTACTTTTCCTTCTTCAGACCAAAAGTACTAGCTTTTCCGAAAGCGCTTATTAAACTGTTTTTGTTTTTTTCGCCTGCTATTTGTGTTTATTTGACAGTTTTTAGTTTCCTTTGTAGTAACCTGGACTGGGATTTTATTCCAGAGTGAAGGGAGCCTCTGGGTTATAAATCTGTCCCTCCAACATGTCCTATTTATTTCAGTGCTGAGGTTCAAGTCTCTCGAGCGCGTAGCTCGATGGGATTTGGATTTTCTGAGGTGCAGCATGTCCTTTAATTCCGGTTGGACATGGCTTTATACATCAGGCACAGATCGCCTCTGAGCAGGAGGTATGCCACTGAGTAGAGCTGGAGTTTCTTTAACCGGGCAGCATATGGCATCTGTTTGAGCCCTTTGATCCTCTTGGTGAGGTACTTTTGGGGTCTTTCCAGTTGCTGCAGGTGTCTGGTAAGCTACATCCCAAAAGGGGCACTGTACTCAATTATGGGCCTGATGAGGGATGAGTAAAGAGGCACGATGACCTCCCCTGATCTAGATGTGAATCCCTTCATGATTAGGTGGGCTATATAAAATGTTTTTCTAACTACTTTGGCCACGTGGTTGTCAAATGAAAGACTGCTATCAACTTGGGTCCCCAGGTCCCTAATTACTTCTTCTGTACTTAATGGATTACCACCTATGTGGTAATTTGTGGGCACTTTGTTTTTGCCAAAGGGGATGACTATACACTTTTTGGCATTTAGCTTGAGGCCATGGCTCTGGCACCAGTTGTCTGTTTCTATGAGGCCCTTTTGGAGGATGCTTGTGTCTGCTGGAGAGTCGATTATGGCGCCCAGTTTGCAGTCATCTGTGAACTTGGTCAGCCAGAGTCCTTCCATGTTGGCCAGTACCTCCGAGAAATATATACCGAACAAGAGAGGTCCCAGGACTGAGCCTTGTGGGATGCCACTTGTAACTGGTTTGGAGTCTGACATGGCTCCAGCAATTCTAACCATGTGGGTGCTGTCCTTGAGCCAGTTTGCAACCCATCTAGTGACATAGGGGTTTATATTTAAGCTGGTGAGCTTATCTGTAATGCCTGAGTGGGGTATTGTATCGAAGGCTTTTGCGAGGTCCAGATAGACTGTGTGGACCACCTTCCCCTCGTCAATGGCCTTGGTGACTGTTTCAAAGAAATCGACCAGGTTTAAGAGGCAGGATCTGCCCTTAACAAAGCCGAACTGGGTAGGATTCAGTGTCTGTAGGTCCCCAATATCTTTATTTATGAGGTCCATGATGATCCTTTCCATAGCTTTGCAGACCAAGCTAGTCAGGCTTATGGGGCGATAGTTTCCAGGATCCGTTGAGGCACCACCTTTGTGGAGAGGGACCACTGTTGCTGTACGCCACTCTTTGGGTACATATCCTGTAGTAAGGCTGAGATTGAACAGTAGTTTTATGTTTGGGTTTAGCTCTTCTTGGAGTTCATGTAGGACGCAGCCCGGGACACCGTTTGGTCCCATTGATGCTGTGTTTTTTGCTTTGGAGAGGGTGGGGGGCAGCACTCTGCTGGGATAGATATTTGCCCTTTTGGTGGGGGGGGGTGGTTGCGCTGAACCTGTCAGCTAGGATGATGGCAATGGCTGTGGGTTCGGTGTATTTTTTGTCATTTTGGTCTAATTCTGAGCATATCTGAGAATTCCCACCCAGGTTCCTAACATAACTAAAGAAAGCCTTGTGATTATCCTTAGTGTCCTGTGCAATTTTTCTCTCGAAGCTGGCCTTAGACGATTTTATGAGTGCCCGTAGTTTTTTGCTAATACTGATCAGAGATGCCTTCCCTTTTTGGGATTTTGCTCTATCATGTAGTAGCTTCCTCCTTCTATTGTATAGTTTGTTTATGGCTGGGGTCCACCAGACAGGACATCTGCCTTTCGAGGATTGGGTCTTGGTTTTATTTGGGATTGCATGATCCATGCATTCCTGAAGGTGTTCATAGAATGCGTTTATAAAGGATTCTGTGGTCTGGGCCGTATTTTCCACAGGCCCAGGGGCTTTGAAGGATTCCACCTCTGTTTTGAGGAGTGTGAAATTTGCTTTAGAGAAGTTTTTCACTGTGGTTTTCTGGGCAGGGGGTGGGGTCGGGATGTGAATATCCAGTGAGATTAGTTTATGGTCTGATCTTACCAGTGAGGGATACACTTCTGGTCTGGAGCATAGAGTCCCCATGTTGGTGATGATCAGGTCCAGTATGTTTTCCCCTCTTGTGGGAGTGGTAACAAGTTGTTCCATAGCATTTGAGTTTATAAATTCTAGGAACCTTTGGGCTAGGGTGTTGGAGCTAGAGTAATGCTCCCAGTCTATGTTTGGGTAGTTGAAGTCACCCAATATAATGGTGTTTGGAGAGACCTTCATATTTTCCAATGTTGTCAGGAAGGCCGAATGGGGTTCCTGGGTTTGGGAGGGTGGTCTGTAGCAGGCTATAAACTGGAAGGCAGCTTTACCCACTGTTAGTTGCACATGGATAGTCTCTGATGCTTCATGCTGTGCCACCAACCTGGAGGTGTGGGTATCTTTGACGAATATTGATATCCCCCTCCTTTTGTGGTTCGGTCCAAGTTTTGGGGCCGAAAAGCATGGTATGAGGTACAACCTGGTAGTGCTGGGGTGCTGTCAGGAGCCTTGAACCAGGTTTCTGTTACTGCACAGATATTGATGTTCTCCATGCTAAGGAGAGTTTTGAGTGCGTGCATCTTGAGGTTTAGACTTCTGGCGTTGAGTAGCATTACTCTTAGTTTCTTATCCCTTGTGATACCTATGGAGGCAGGTTTGTCTTTTGAGTCTTGCCTAAAAAAGGCACTATGGGGGTAGCAAGAGCCTTTGCCAATATCTGAAAGCCCAGGGGTGACAGGTGCAAGCCGTCCCTAGCGAAGCATCGTGGCTTGTCGAGCATGTCATCCCAGGCTGACAGGCATTGGATCCCTTTGAATGACACCAGTACTTAAGCCAATTGTTGAAATTGATCATCTTGTCTTCATATTGTGGCATCATTCTTGGTGAGGGTAAGATGCTACTTAAGGTCAGGGTCATACCGGCCTGGGCTACATGCTCAGAGAGCTCCTCTATGTCTCTTTTCATGTAGTCCAGGGAGGTACGTCTCAGGTCATTCACACCAGCATGGACAATGACTGAGTCATATTTGTACTTGCCTTGGAGTGACCTGAGTGCTTGTGTTATGTGGCGGATCCTAGTGCCCGACAGGCAGCTCACCGTGACCTTCTCCTTGTTCAGCCTGGTGAGCGGGACGTCAGTGTGCCTGACGATAGAGTCACCTATTACAGGTGTATCAGGTGTGTTGTTTAGCCTTAAGGGCTGTGACTGTTCGGCACACTGGCTTTGTGAGCTGTGTGTTGCACGTGTTTTGTTTTGGGGTAGCGGTTGCTTAGGTGTCTGCTTTGGAGGTCTCTGCTGCTTAGGCAGATTTTTATTTAGAGCCTCCGAGTATGTTTTTGTGTGTTTATGTGTTTGGTTTGCTGTCGTGGTAGGTCTGTGTGAAACTGGAATTGCAGTGAGTGTGGTTTCCTTCTCCTCCTGACTGGTTACACCAGTACTGAGTTGAGAGAGCTTAGCCTCCAGTCTGGCTGTATGGTTGCATCTCTCATATGTGTTTGAATCTGTTGGGAGGAGGAGAGGGTTGTCTGTGTACATGAGGCAGTTGTAACATTGCCTCAAGATTCCCAGATTCACCAGCTGGACCGGAGAGGAGATTGACAACTGACCTTTGGACATGCTAGAATAGTATTGGGAATTCCTTTATAATTGAAAAAGAGGGCCAATGGGGAACAAGGTACACAAGGGGAATTTGTGAGGGTGTAGTGCTTTTAATTTTTTAGTGCTGACTTATATAATTGCTTTAGTGAGCAAGTGCCAGGTAACTTAAATGCAATGTGTTACAGGTAACTTAAATGCAAAAACGACAAACAGTAACTTTCTTTTAAGTGAAACAAGGAAATAAGTACAGTAAGCAATGCAGATATCACTAGGGATCCACAGAAGCACTGAAAAGCCATGTTTTAGGTGGCGTTAGCATTTCAGGGAAATAACAAGCAAACAAACAACAAGCATACAAACAAAGCTAGATTCAGCAGGCCTGGATCTAATCTATGCTACAGCAAACAAGGTGTACCAATTTCAGTAAGAAACAGTTCAAATATGCAGGCACTATAAGCCTTTAACCAGAAATTCCCAGCTCAGAAGGGCAGAGTCCAGCCTCTCCTCCCAAAAGAGTGCAGACCACGACCCCTCTTAATGTAAAATAACTGGCATGAAGCCCAAGTGCTTAAACCAGAACTAATACACTTTTAGAATAACAGACACTGAGCCCTCAATCAGCAGTTCCCAACTTAGAAGGATGTAAGCTACCTGTACTGCCACCACAGTGCAGGCCACAAACCTTTCTAATGTAAAACAACTGGTCTGAAGCCCAAGTGCTTAATCCAAAAGACTTAGAATGATAGCTACACTTTAATCAAGCTACTACCAAGCAGTAATTAATACAATTGAATACTTTAAAGAATGCCTGGATTAGTGCTCAAGTTATACAAACAAAGCTAGATTCAGCAGGCCTGGATCTAGTCTATGCTACAGCAAACAAGGTGAACCAATTTCAGTAAGAAGCAGTTCAAATATGCAGGCACTATAAGCCTTTAACCAGAAATTCCCAGCTCAGAAGGGCAGAGTCCAGCCTCTCCTCCCACAAGAGTGCAGACCACGAACCCTCTTAATGTAAAATAACTGGCCTGAAGCCCAAGTGCTTAAACCAGAATTAATACACTTTTAGAATAACAGACACCGAGCCCTCAATCAGCAGTTCCCAACTTAGAAGGATGTAAGCTACCTGTTCCGCCACTACAGTGCAGACCACAAACCTTCTTAATGTAAAACAACTGGTCTGAAGCCCAAGTGCTTAAACTACAAGGCTTAGAATGAGTTACACCAAGCAGTAATAAATACAATTGAGTACGTTTAAGATGATGCAAAAGCAAAATAAAGTAGGAAGAAATGCAAATACAGTAAAAGCAGATAAAAATTTTTTTTTTTTGAGTGAGCAAATGAGATGGGCCCAGGAGTTACAGGACAGAAACAAGTGCAAATGCAGGCCTTCAAATTAGAAGGTTGAGAGAGATGGATGACCACCCAAATGGCCAATAACTACAAATTCTGGGCCAGAACCACTCCCTATGTGGTAGACAGGTTACCTAATGCTTACTACTCCCACTGATAAGCTAGAAGGCTTCCCTCCAACACAGAAAGGCTTGGGGGGGCTCAGAAGCTTACAATCAGTCCTGGATACAGCAAATCTGTATCTGGAACACTAATTACAGGAAAGGTAGGAAACAGGCTTACAATTTTTTTTTTCAGAAAAGTAGCAAAAACAGTAGTAAAAACAATTCACATGCAGTGCAAGCTGGCACACTTGAGTATGTAGCAATATTAGTCCACACACAGTTTGAAAAAATGTAATTAAATTAAAAAGGATGAAAAGCAAGTGCAGAAAGGGTTTATTAGGTAGAATGCGGTAAAGAGATGGGACTGGGTGAGTGTCCTAGATCAAATCTACAGTTGAGCGGACACTGCAAAAGCCACCAAATTTAAACTACAACCAAGCAGTTTCAACAGAGATGTGAAGAATCACAGTGCAAATTATAAAACCAGAAAAATATATACTGATCTCTGTATATTTGCAGAACAGTAAGACAACAGATATCTGAGCAACAATTTAGCTCTATAATACAGAATAATAGAGAAAAATATACTCAGCTCTATATATTTGCAGATAGTCTTGTAAGGCTCTCTCTCAGTACACAGGTTCCAATTTAAATGCAGGCTGTTATTAACAGGTCATATTAGGGGAACCTGGAGTTAAGCAACACACAAGCTATAAAAAACAGTTATATCAGCTGAAGACAAGGCAGAAAATGAGGGTGGGGTGGGGAAGACAGTTTCAACAGAGATGTGAGGAATCACAGTGCAAATTATAAAACCAGAAAAATATATACTGATCTCTGTATATTTGCAGAACAGCAAGACAACAGATATCTAAGCAACAATTTAGCTCTATAATACAGAATAATACAGAAAAATATACTCAGCTCTATATATTTGCAGATAGTCTTGTAAGGCTCTCTCTCAGTACACAGGGTCCAGTTTAAATGCAGGCTGTTATTAACAGGTCAAATTAAGGGCACCTGGAGTTAAGCAACACACAAGCTATAAAAACAGTTATATCAGCTGAAGACAAGGCAGAAAATGAGGGGTGGTGGGTGGGGAAGACAGTTTCAACAGAGATGTGAGGAATCACAGTGCAAATTATAAAACCAGAAAAATATATACTGATCTCTGTATATTTGCAGAACAGTGAGACAACAGATATCTAAGCAACAATTTAGCTTTGCAATACAGAATAATACAGAAAAATGTACTCAGCTCTATATATTTGCAGATAGTCTTGTAAAGCTCTCTCTCAGTACACAGGTTCCAATTTAAATGCAGGCTGTTATTAACAGGTCAAATTAAGGGAACCTGGAGTTAAGCAACACACAAGCTATAAAAAACAGTTATATCAGCTGAAGACAAGGCAGAAAATGGGGGGGGGGGCAGTTTCAACAGAGATGTGAGGAATCACAGTGCAAATTATAAAACCAGAAAAATATATACTGATCTCTGTATATTTGCAGAACAGCAAGACAACAGATATCTAAGCAACAATTTAGCTCTATATTACAGAATAATACAGAAAAATATACTCAGCTCTATATATTTGCAGATAGTCTTGTAAGGCTCTCTCTCAGTACACAGGGTCCAGTTTAAATGCAGGCTGTTATTAACAGGTCAAATTAAGGGCACCTGGAGTTAAGCAACACACAAGCTATAAAACAGTTATATCAGCTGAAGACAAGGCAGAAAATGAGGGGTGGTGGGTGGGGAAGACAGTTTCAACAGAGATGTGAGGAATCACAGTGCAAATTATAAAACCAGAAAAATATATACTGATCTCTGTATATTTGCAGAACAGTGAGACAACAGATATCTAAGCAACAATTTAGCTCTGTAATACAGAATAATACAGAAAAATGTACTCAGCTCTATATATTTGCAGATAGTCTTGTAAAGCTCTCTCTCAGTACACAGGTTCCAATTTAAATGCAGGCTGTTATTAACAGGTCAAATTAAGGGCACCTGGAGTTAAGCAACACACAAGCTATAAAAACAGTTATATCAACTGAAGACAAGGCAGAAAATGAGGGGTGGTGGGTGGGGAAGACAGTTTCAACAGAGATGTGAGGAATCACAGTGCAAATTATAAAACCAGAAAAATATATACTGATCTCTGTATATTTGCAGAACAGTAAGACAACAGATATCTAAGCAACAGTTTAGCTCTGTAATACAGAATAATACAGAAAAATGTACTCAGCTCTATATATTTACAGATAGTCTTGTAACACTCTCTCTCAGTACACAGGTTCCAATTTAAATGCAGGCTGTTATTAACAGGTCAAATTAAGGGAACCTGGAGTTAAGCAACACACAAGCTATAAAAAACAGTTATATCAGCTGAAGACAAGGCAGAACATGAGGGTGGGGGGTGGGGAAGACAGTTTCAACAGAGATGTCAGGAATCACAGTGCAAATTATAAAACCAGAAAAATATATACTGATCTCTGTATATTTGCAGAACAGTAAGACAACAGATATCTAAGCAACAATTTATCTCTATAATACAGAATAATACAGAAAAATATACTCAGCTCTATATATTTGCAGATAGTCTTGTAAGGCTGCTGCAGTGTCAGGGCCACTAATTAAGCCCCAGTCAACTGAATCACACTCCGGGCTTCTTCCCCCTGCACCACAAAGCCAGTTGTTTTCTTACAAAGGTTATTGCCATATCAAATCTAAATCACGCCAGTTTTCATATGGCAATGGTAACATGTTCATTACATCGCAAAAGGTCAGTTTTCATGAACAGTTGCCATCATAGTCTTTCAACACAAGGGAAGATAAGTATGCATTTATGTAACAATGACAGACCTTCTGGCTGTGGCCGCAACACATTAACTTGCATCACTGGCATGAAAAACTGTTAAAGTTATAGTGCCAAGCTACAGGTACAGTTTAGCAGCTAGTACCAACATTTTCTTTTCGAAAAATAATCTGGTGGTTGGCATAGTTTTTTAGACCCTTACTCTTCCATTCTCACCTCCCTGTCTCACAGATTCAGACAGCAGGTCCATCTCATTATCCTAAAAGAGTTCATTTTGACATGTGTAATGATTCACTGGAGTTTGGTGTCTTGCACATGAACATGAGAACAGCATTTGTTCTGAGAGTATTTCAACTACTACCCACAAATGGTGACCTGGAAATACTGTCTAGTTATTGACTGTCTTGATTCTGTTTACATTGTAAGTGGAGATGGAGGGAATCAATCTCAACAGTGCAGGTTAATCTCTTTAGCAGCCTATACCTATCTGTACTAAAGTACAGAAGGATGTACAGACAGTGCAACAGTCTTCTAGTGCCTCTTTCCGTTCTTTCTTGTGATCCAAATGTCATTACTCAAAGCCAAACAAGTCTTGAAGATTTGGTTCTCATTGTGCAGAAGTGGCCAGTAATAACCATTGTTCATACTGTTCCTGCAGATGATGCATTATGTCATTTCTCTCTTTCTTTTTCTTTTTTTCTTTCTTTCTCTATTATATGCTTTTATTTGCTGTGAAAGTTTGATTGAGCTTGAAACCCCTTTTCACCAGAGGCACCGGGAGAAAAGGGTTTTCAAATTACAAAAAAAAATAAAAACATAATACAGACATCTGTTAATATGGGTATTGATCAGTTACAGATTATCATATCATGTAAAAAGACAAAATCCAGTGTCAACAATGGGAAAAGCTCAGTTAAACAATAGAATAAAAAGTTTAAAGGCAAAATACTCTAGCAATAGTATTGAAAATGGAATAGAAAAACAGATGTGTTGTTATATATATATATATATATATATATATATATATATATATATATATGTGTGGTTTCATGGAGTTTACTGTAGACATAGGTGATATTTCTGAAAGTTGTAGGAAAAATATTGACAAGTTACCATGCTTTTCCAGTAGCATTTCTGATGAGGACTTGCAAGACCTATTGAAGAGATGCACAGAAATGCACTGGACTTTAAAGAGATGTAAACATGTTAGGAATTACGAAGAGGAAAATAAGGAGGAGAATTTTAAATGTGAGTATGTAAAAAGAAGGAACAAAAATAATATGTGGAGTTTTGAAAAAGTAGTGTGTAGAGAAGATAGTTGACATGGGATACCTGAAAATGATGCAGTGAGTATATGGGTGTGACAAAGGGAGATAGTCAGGACAGCTATCTGGAATTTTGTAAATAATCATGTGTCATTTGTGAATATCAACATGATTCATATAAGATGCTTGTGTTACCAATGTATTAGATCTGTATAGCATTATATCAAACTAGGTTTGTACAGATGTATGTTGAAAAAGGTTTTTGCAAACTGTTTGAAATGTATCCACAGTGTGCTCTACTAGAAAAGAACAGAAATGTACATACACTATTGTAGCTGTTTAAATGTATATATTTTAACAGTGGAAAATGGGGAACACAGGAGGTTTAACTTCAGTCCAGCTAAACTTCAGAAAAAAATAGCTGAAATTAAATATGGCAATACAATAAAATATGATATTTTTCAGTTTCCATGGTGCTAAAGGTCTTGGCTTGGCCACTAAGCTGAGATTTTAACCCTATAGCTGTGCCAGTGGGGAGTCTTATTAGGATCTGGAGAAAGAGGGAGAAAACAGCCCTGGACTGACTGTGGTCTCTGTGTGCTCTTAAGAGAAATTGCACTTGATGCAGATAGCTGCATCTGGAAATACTGTGTGTGTATCTTGTCATCCTCTCAGTGTACATCCCCCACTGGTGAAGATTGAGGCTCCTTGATTAGTGGTCCAGTGGTGGGTCATCACAATGGGAGATGTAGAGAAGCATAAGCAGGAGGTGTATGGATAGTATGGGAAAGAATAGGGTCTATATCACATCAGCAAATGCTAAAAATAGCGAACAGTGATATTTCGAACTTCCAAGCCCGAAAGCTGAAAACAGCGATGGAATGGATCAATGAATTTTTTCCCAGGGAAAAAATTCACTGATCCAAAAAAAAAAAAAAAAAGAGTATAGAGTCAAAATTAAGTGGGGGGCTTTGCCCCCCACCCCCAACTTAAATATACCAACTCCGAGATCGCACCACAGTGGAGAAAACAGCAAAGCCCGGAGAACGGCCCAGTGAATTTTTTTCCCTGCCAAAAATTCACTGATCCATTCCTTCGCTGTTTTCAGCTTTCAGACTTTGAAGTTCGATATATCAGTGTTCACTATTTTTAGCATTCGCTGATGTGATATAGACCCGAAAGAATAATATAAGAAGGGAGAGAAAAGTAGATAATGGACTAGAGAGATACAGTAAGATGGGGAGGGGGTGAATGCTTAAATTAAATCGTGAGTTGCATACAGTAATTGTTATTACCCTGGAATTGAACAAGAACAAAGACAGGTGTTATTCTAGTGATAAGGTGGATTTTCAGTTATTTTAAGTTAGATATTTGTCTCAGGGCTACAGGGATGGAATTCCAGAGTTTGGGGATGTAGCAAAAACTCACATGCAATGTTGTTAGATTTAGTATTAGCAAGCAGTTTGTCTTCTGAGCATAAAATGCAAGGGGATGAATATTGCTGAATGGTATTTTTTAGTATATGGCAGTTCTTTGTCTTTGATACAAGGTTATAGGTTTTGACTAGTTTTGAGTAGGTTGAGGTGTGGGTGCCAGATTAGTTGTTTAAGGTCTAGACAATGAGGCATATTTAGCTGCAAAGTTATACATTTTATTGAAACAGTGTCATCAGTGCTGTATCAGGGCCACAGACACCCAGCCCTGTAGCACAAGGAATCACTTTAATTGCGGATGGTTTCTCAGTTTCTACAAATGTGAGTGACATTTTAAATGAAGGCAGAACACATATATGTAGAAAATCAGATACAATTCCCTTCATCTCTATCTCTGTCTCTCACTCTGTCTGCATTATTTACTTTTGGTTATTAGCTATGTGAAGGGCTTAATTACTAGTTTCATGTTTTTGAACAGTAAAGGCCAGACATCAGTTACTGTACTATCCACCAGATTCATCCCCTAAAGGTATTGGGTGTTTGCTAGCTATCATGGGGGGGGGGGGGGGTACCAGACCAAATCTTTAAACCATGCCCTTCAGCGATCAGTCAATCACCTTTTGCTGACATTCTCTCTGATGTCAAAAGGAAACCTATTTGAAATGCAGATTTAGAATTTTCAGACAGTGAATGGTGCAGATTTATTTTGCTGTTTATCATGGCTTCCCCTATAACAAAAAAAAAAAAAAGAAAATGGGAACTGTATTAGAACGATCTAACTGCAGCTGTCTGAATATGTGGGGTGAGAAATAAACCCAGACAATTTATCTCAGATTTGACAGGTTTTATCTTATCTTGTTCAGTTTTAAGTTTCACAGGACACTTCACTCTGTGGGATTACCAAATCTCCTCATTCTGCTTTTAGGTAACACAGTGAGTAGAATACTTGGTCCAAGGCAGTTTCCATGCATTTTTTTTTTGGGGGGGGGGGGTTGTCATTTAAAAAAGGTACAACAATGTTTTACGTTTGTTTGTGTGAAGATGAATCTTGCCTGGCAGGAATACGTTGTGGCAGTGTGTGAAGGAGTACTATTACTCCTGAGTATCAAAGGGAAAAACAGTAAGTTACAATTGAAGAAAAAGTAACAAGTATTTCTGAAAGGCAAGAGCTTTTCCCAGAAGAGGTAAGGCATCTGCTTTATTTCAGTGGTCTTTCATATTCAAGTGACCTCAGCCCTTCTTAATTCATGAAATAGCTGCAGACATTTAATGGCTGTAAATCTGTTTGTTGAGTGCAGATGATCCTAAGTTAGACTTGCAGAAGCTTACTGATCTGTTTTTGAGAATGAAAACTGTGCTTTTAAGCGTTTGAAATAACCAGGTTGATAACTGAAAGTATAATTTTCATTCCTGCTCCCAGTGCTGAAAACAGAAAGGATTTTGGTGGGGAAGAAGAGGATGATACTGCACCTGAAGATCTGAATTTTAATATATTCATGATTTTGATAATGCAATGTTTGACTTAAAGTTTGTAGAAGTGTCTGAAGAGAGTGTTCTTGTGAAATGATATTCTCTGCCTTCTTCATCTGCTTCTTCAGTCCCAATCCACCCTATTTAGCATGTGTTTAGAAATATTGAGCAAATCTGTTTCAAGAACCTAACAGTTTTATCATTGTTTCAAGAACCTTCCATGTAAATCAGATTGATATGGTTACTGTGGAATCAGGAAGAAAATTTGACATATCTACTTTGCTTTCATAGAAAGTTATTAAAGTAGTTGTTGAGATGGAAATGAAAACCTGTTGCACATTATTTGTGTTGGACAAGGTTTTTGGGTAATGTTTTACTGCACTAACCCCCCCCCCCCAGGTAGTTTTGCATAGAAGTAGGCATGGCCTGAGTGATTAACATGCCAAATGGCTGTGATTTCATATGTAAATAACACAATTGACATACTATGCAGATTTCCTTCACCATCCACATGAATATTCATTGAGGTGTGTAGCATTTTTCATTTCCGCAGGGAGGCTGCACCCCTCCACACCCCCTTAAATTATATATACCAACTCTGAGATCACACTATATTGAGGAAAAAGGTTATTCGTATTTGTCATGTCATCGCCAACTGTGCCCAACCGTCATTTGCATACGACATCATGGCTTTTCCTTTTGCTACTGTTAAGTGTAATTCACTGACCTTCATTTTTTGCTACTGTTCATGTGATTTACAGATCCTGATATACTTGTTATACTTCAAAGAAATAACCATTGTTCACGGATGACATACTCTTGTCTTTAATAATGATGGTGCTACATATCCATCAGCTGGGTCAGTACAGGGTTTAAGGTTACTATAATATAAGTTGTACACATTTTCCTTTTCCTTTTATTTAGTTTCTAAAATTTATTTCCATATAGCAGGGCACGCACCTTGCATCATTGTTAAAGAGAAGAATATTTAATCTGAACAACTGTTTTTTTTTGTTATTATAACAAGTTTTCAGGATCTGTACACCGCATGTTCAGAATGCCGGCAGAATATTCATGTGGACGAAGAAGACATTAACATGAGTATTCACAGATTGGTGGTGGGTAGGGTTTGGGTGGGCTTTGCTACTGTGCATCTGGGGAAGTTAGTACAATAAAACAAATCCATGTTTTGTATTTAATGTTTTTATATTAAACTGATGTCCCATTGTCTGTAGTGATGTTAGCATGACTGGATGTCAAAGATCCTATGGTGCTTATCAAAAAGAGAAGGGAATGCAGAATTATCCTTAATAAGAGTAACGCCTTAGATTTCCTCTGACATTGTCTTTATAAATAAATGCAAATCAGATATCTGTTTTCTGGAGGACATCTCTCTAGTTGATGATGGTTGGAAAGTTAACATGTTAAACGCTGCATAGAAATTTTCTCCCCATGTGTAAAAATATTCAGCCTGTACCTTATTGCACTAAGTCATCAGCCCCAGGCATTCTTACTAAGGTGGATTTATGAAGAAACTGATTTTGATGCTTAGAAATATCTCTGTGGCTGTGAAGTGCATTTTAGGTGGATGCAAGTGCTTTGTTCTTCGACTTGGTGGTTGTTATAAGGGTTTGGCATAATGATTACAGTGTTTACCTTACAGACACAAGGTATAGGGTTTGATTTTCACATTTAAATGAAAATGTTCTAGTCTTAAAATGGCCTTCAAGATCAACTAGCCTGTTACCTATGAACTTATGAGTCTGAGAGTAAAATAAGAAAATTTTTTTGGTGTATTTCAATGTAACAGTAAATGTCTACTAGCCCAGCAGGCGAAGGCAAGAATGGTCAACCACTCTCTCCTACTAAACATTCTTGAATCTCTCTCTTGTGACAAAGTCGCCATTAATTGGTTTAGTTCTTATCTTAACAACAGACAGCAAGCCGTAATATGGGATAACCATATCTCATCACTATTACCCATTTCCATCGGAGTTCCTCAGGGCTCCATTCTTGGTCCACTCCTGTTCTCCCTTTTTATCAATGATCTTCAGACTTCTATCCCACAAGCAACCTGCATACAATACGCAGATGATTCTACCCTCATCTGCTCAGCACCTTCCTCTACTGAGCTGATCTCACTAACCCAAACTACCTTTAATGCTGTAGAAACTTGGTTCTCTAGACGTTTTCTCCTATTAAATGCCAAAAAAACAAAACTTCTCCTCTTCACCCCCACCACTCGGTCTCCGGCCTTAAATTTCTCCATTCTCTCTAATAATGGTACTATCATCTCTCCTGATCCAACTACAAAACTATTAGGAATAACCATTGACAATAATCTCTCTTTTGACCAGCACATTAACAACAACATCAGGTTAGTTAACAGAAAAATTGGTTCCCTATATCGTATCAAACCTTTCCTAACCCCAACAACCAGAACCAAGATTGCACAATCTCACCTTCTATCTACCCTCCTATATGCTTCCCAATTTATACTAACCTAAAGAAAACCAATCTAAAAAAACTTGCTACTTGCTATAACAATATAGCTCGCTTCGCCACTAGTAACCCCTTTAGGACCCATCATTGTATAAACCTAAAACAACTAGGCTGGCTTGAAGTTCAAAACCACATTATAATTCCTCAACTCACTATTGCCCACAATATACTACACCAACCTGACTATACCCTATACTCTCACAACTTCTAATCCCTTACAACAATCTTAACTCACTTCGCTCATCTAGTAAACTCATGACAAAACTATAAAGGCAAACAACACAGCAGGTGATTCCCTTTTCAGTAACACAATAGGTAGAACTTGGAATCTCTTACCTTGTGACATAACTTTGACTACATCCTTGCCACTTTTCAAACAGAAAATTAAACAATACTTCCAAAATCATTGGCTTTGTTCCTGTAGTACACCTGACTAACCTGTGTCTCCTCCACTCTTTTTCATCTCTGCACTACATTAGTTCTATTCCTTTTACTGTTAGTTTTTAAGTATGTACTTTCTGCACAATTATGTGATATTTAATTATCTGCGTATTTTTAACTTGATTTTCTTGAATTTATCCTCAGTCCAATGTTTTCTATTTCTCTGATTGTAGTTATATCTTAGAATAATTAGATTTATATCTTATTGTAATTTTCTTAGCTTATAGTGGAGCTTTTCTCCTCGGGCCTCTGCTGAAAATGGACATGTATCCAGCCAGACTAGCCCGGTCAACAAATGTAAAATAAATAAAAATAAATAAATAAAGAATATTCCCTTATCTAATAAGAGGACATTTACTCAGCAGTCTTATTTCCCACTAATTTCAGGGTAGGTCATATGGGAGGCTTGTCAGTGTAGAACATAAGCTCAGGACTGCTGAGGTCAGAAGTTTCCTAACTCAGGAGTTGCTTCTTTTGACAGAGATTACACCAATATCAATTCCTGTTCTTCTGTCAGATCAAAATCGAGTCATCCCCTCCTCTCTTCCCCATCCTCGCTTTCGCCTGTAAAGGATGTGAAAAGTGATTTTAAATAGAATTGTCAAATGTTTCAGAAGCTGAAAGGGTTTACATGTGTTGCTGTTGCAGAGTCCAGAGGATAGAAGACAGTTTTCAACCAACTTCAAAGTTGTCCAAGTTCCTTTTCTCCAAAGTAGAGACCCTTTTGAGAGATATGAAAAAAAAGTCATAGAGCAGGACCCAGTCTCTATTCAATAAAAATATGTATTTCAGATTATTTCTTGTGCCAGGGAAAAGAGGTCTTTTTAGGCCAATTTTGCATCATTCTGGTCTAGTGATGTTGCAGTCTTAGATTCCCATTCTTCTGAAGGACTGGCCAGCCATCTTCAACTTGAGGGATGCCTTTGGGCATATTTTTTTAAACTCAAGAACAGCATTCACAAATGTTATGTCTTGGGGACCAATCTTCCAGTTTGCCATTTTCACATTAGGGCTGCCAGCTGCAGCCAGGTGTTCACT
The DNA here is from genome assembly GCF_019279795.1 of Protopterus annectens. Lineage (NCBI taxonomy): Eukaryota > Metazoa > Chordata > Ceratodontiformes > Protopteridae > Protopterus > Protopterus annectens. The sequence continues at coordinate 955,597,687 of NC_056745.1, forward strand.
AGGTGCCTGGCCCAAATTGCAGCAGTAAATGGGTTGAGTAGAATTCATACTTTCCATATCTGGGGGCTTGTAGCATCCATATACAGTCTTAAGACCAGTTCCTAACACATTTACTGAAGGTCGTGCCCCTTTTGGATTTGGTGGTATTCAGTGTTAATGAAGAGAAGTCAGATTTATCCCCTTTCAGCAGAAGGTGTCTCTAATATACTGCTGGATTATGATCAAATACTTATCACTTCAGACAGGGTACAGGAGACTGTAACCCTGTCCCAGGAGGTTGATTCATAGCCTTACTTGATGGCAGAGACCTTTATTAGCAGTATACCAGTGAATATTGTGATGGTACCTGGTGCCAAGAGGTTGGACACAGGGAAATCTTAACATTATTGAGTGAGTTTTTGGAGCCAGTCAGAAGATATACTTAACTTACAACTTCATTTGATTCAAGGAAGTCCACTGGTCAGTGGCAGTGACTTCGGTGAGTGGAGTTAATCAATTTTCTTTCCCAGTTACATGGTTCTGATGACAAACATGTCAAACACAGGATCAGGTCTACAATGATGGACATCTCAAGGGTGTGGCCAACATCCCAGATCCTTCTGCACATTAGACTGAAAGAGATTGTTATGGTTATCTTTGCTCTAAAAACTTTCAGGAAGTGTCTAATACCAGGAAGTCTTCAAATGCTCATAGTCACTGCTAAGTTCATCTGGTCTCTGGTGCTGTGTTTGGCCTCCAATCTTTGAGCATGCACCTAACAGGGGATAGAAGCATCTTGTCAAGATAGCTTTAATTTAATGTCATTTCTTGACACAGATTGGCAACTCTACACAAGTATTTACCTCTTGCTGTTTACCTGTAAGATCCCAAGATTACAGAACATTGTAAATGCCTTTTAAGTTAACAGTTATGGGAAAATTATGCATATTCCTGTGAAGTGCATTAGAAGGGTTCAACTTCAAGCAATGGTACCAAAGAGTTTGTCTGGACTGTCAGCAAAAGGTCTGGACATAATCATGTTTTTTTTTTCTTGTGCTGTTCATAAAACCCCAAGCTCATTAATTGGCCATGATTTAAAAAAAACTGGGTATGAAACAGAACTGTAGAGAGTGGTGGAAGAAGAGTGAGGGAAGAAGCAAATGTATTTCACAAAAAATGTGGTGATGTCTGCCTGTTGTGCATTTCAGTTCCATTTTATGTACAGTAGAGTGTCTTTTAAGGTTCCGTTTTATGTACAGTAGAACATATTTTAGGGACTGATAATCTTTTGATATCTTGCAGTTGACATTTAGTTTTGTGTATGGGTGTGTTATTATTCTTTACTTTCTGCTGCCAAATACATTTATTCCTCATTGAAGTACACATCAATAACAGAAGGCTTTTGTCATGCTTTCTGAATAACTTATACTGTGAGACAGATTAAGCATAATATGTTCTGCTTAGAAATATGGTTATTCCTGTAAGTCTTTCTGATGTAAAGCATGTTTGTATTTTATGTAGCTAATATCCACCTTTGTAGAAGCGAATATCACTGATTGGGAGTGGCTTGTTCATAGTAGAAAAAAGGAGCCTTACAAATTTCAAATTACAAAAGCCCTTCTTATGGAAATTGCAAGATAAACTGCATTACTGCCTTAATACTCTGATCTGTTTCAGCCATTCCCAAACAATTTTATAGTCAGAGATTACATGTATCATAAATTGCAAAGGACAGAGTAACGTGCTTTGATTTCTTTTCTCACATTATAGCAAATGCCCTGGAGGAACCTGTGATGGATGCACATTTTACTTTCTATGGGAGAGTGCGGATGCATGTCCTTTATGTACATCAGATGATTACCATGAGATTGAGGGGGCCTGCAGAGGAGGGATCCAGGTATGAGTAAACGCATTTGACTGCTTGTTGATCTAACTTAAAATAATTTCACTACCTTTAACATCCTGAGAACACTAGGGCCAATTCTCATTGAAACATATTTTAGAAAACCATGACTGAAGATGCCTTAATTGTTAAGGATGTAAGTGTCTTCTTTCCTTTGCCTTGCAAAGAGTGTGTTCATGCTAGTTATTCTCATATTTCAATTTTACAAACCGTAGAACTCAGTATAACATGCCTGCATATCTTTTAATTTTGTACAGTTTGCCATAAATGCAACTGATTGTTTAAACTTTTCCTGACACTGTAAAACTGGGAGAAGTAACAATGATCTTTAGTGCTTCTGTTTAACTGCAGTCATATTTAAAATCTTCTTTTTGAAGTCTGATGAGTAATTTGTTTCAGAAAGAGACTTGCAGATTTCTGCATTATGCACTTTTGTTTCTGGTTCTTTGCTTTAATCTAATGTTTAATTTTACTACCTTCTAATTAGATTCCAAAGAATAAATAATATTAGAAATGGCCTAAATAATTAATTAGATAACAAAACCTGCTTACTAAATGTGTTTTTATGCCACTGTAGCATATTGCTTACCAGAGTTAGTGGAGGTATTCAAAGTGACAAGAAAATGTTTTTCCTTTCAAAAATCAGTATATGCATTATTGTAGTACTGAACCCTGTTTTGTGTGTGTGTGTGTGTGTGTGTGTGTGTGTGTGTGTGCTATTTTAATATGATTACTCTTAATCCCTGTAAAAAATAAATAAATAAAAATACCTTTACATTTTCAGATCTGTTACAGAACGTTCTGACCATAAGTTAATAATTTAACTTGTATTTTAAGTTCTGTACTATTTGCCTAGTTTGCAAACTATACTGACCGCTTATTTTTTAATTTAGTTTCTTAAATGGATATGTCCAAGTAGACAGAGCCTGTTAGGAGTGGACCTTGGGGGATTAAAGCTCCATGATACAAGTGTGATATAAATTATAAATATTGGTAAACTATTCTGATTTCTAATTCATGTTCAGCTAAGTCAGGTAAAGCAGTTGCTGCAGTTTGCCTACTAAAATGTTCACTGCTTTATGCTGATCACTTGCATCCAGCCACGCTTTGAGCTTAGTCACCACAGTTGTATGCTGCTCATTTTATTTTGAGTGCACATAAAACATGTTGCTTCAGTGCACTGACCATATGCCAAAATCATGTGCAGAATGGTAAGGTCTTCTAAACACTGAATTGCAACTGGAATCTCATCACCTGCAAGTGTAATGTACTGATTTGAGGTACTTACTTATGCCTGTCACTGCCACTGACCATTTGCCAGTGTCATCATTTAAAGAAAGACCCGAGCAGAATTAACCAAGATGAACTGCACTTAGTCTACAGAGAGTGCTGCATCAGTCAGCCCAATGCCACTTTCACTGCAAAACAGTGCAGTGAACACTTGATCATAAAACTGGATTGTCAGCATTCTGTGGTTTATAATTGTAGTTACAAATGCATTAAATGGAGATCATGTTGACTGCAAAAACAGTGGGATAATGAAGAATCCTTGTATTGTCACTTTCACTCACTCATTTTTTTTTGCATATAGTTTACAGTTCACAGCAGAGCTAGATTTTGTAATCCTCTCCAGATTTCAGCATTTACAGAATGTGGTGACTTTATGTTTGCATAACCCTCAGGTTTCGATACACCTGTGAACTCTTTATAAGTAATACAAAGATCCACTGTAGGTACAAGTGTCAGAGAAGTTAAGTGCAGCAGTTAAAATGATGCACAGGCACCATGCAATGTCACGTGTACATTTTAATAGTAACATAAATATCTGCTTTGGTGCTAAAATAAACAATCAGAAAAGTCAGTCAGTCAAGAGATATCCATTGAAATAATTAACTGCAAATGCTGACACCTCAGTTACTTGTGCTGGCTTGCACACTGCTGTATATCATGAAGTTAGTTGAGAGGGCTAGATTGTTGGTTTCTTGGATAAGGATGAAGAGAATAGTAATTTACTGGCTACTGTATAGCATGGGTTACTGCAGCTGTGTAGTGTGAAAAAGCTTGGTGCAGCTCGCTACAAACAAGTCCAAAGTCATGCAGTATGGCAGGTAAGTTAAGAAGAAGAAGAAAAAAAAAACCAAGCAAACAGCCCAAGAAGAAGAAAAAAAACAAGCAAACAGCCCATTGACAGTGGAAGTGCTAACTTGCTAACAGGAAATAAACATTCAGAGCACTGCAGGTTCCCCTTCTCTCACAGGACATACTACAAAACCAGTCCCAAAATGTCATTAGCATGCGAAACAAGTCTCAGTGTTACCTTAAAAGGCTTAAAAAGCCTTTCAATGATGTTGGAAGTTTCAGATAGGTTGTTAAATCCAGGTGGCCTAATGGTTAAGGTGTTTGCCTTACAGACACAAGGTACAGGGTTTGAATCTCACAGGGGATAACTGGCTAGGCTTAAAATGGCTCACAAGGGCAGTTAGCCTAGTACTAACCTATGAACCTATAAATCAGTTTTACAGTTCAGCACAAACAGCCCAGAGCCATGCAACAGGTAATAAAATAGCAAAAGAGGCAAACATACAACAGGAACTGGTAGTGCTAACAACCTAACAGTAAGCAAACATTCAGAATACTGTGAGTTCACATTGTCTCTCAAGAGCAAATTGCAAAAACAGCCCCAAACATTAAACAAAAAAAACTATAACTATCAGGTAAATCAATGTTAACATAAAGGCTTAAAAACTCACTTTCCTTGTATTGGAGTGATCAAACAGCTGACCATTTACAGTAAGTCAGTAGCTCATTTGTGCAGAATGGTGCAGTTCAGCACAAACAACCTCTAAGTCCCCCGGTGCAGAAGAAAATAAAATAGGCAAAACAAACAGCCAGTAGAAACTGTGAGTGCTAAAAAGCTGATCAGTAAAGGTTTAGTATAGTGCAAGTTACACTTCCGTAACAAGTATAAACTTCAAAAATAGTCCCCTACTTTAAAAAAAAAAAGATCTACTGAGTAAAACAAATTAGTATTTTCTGGAGTTGGGTAAAGATAGGTGGTCAGATTTAATAAATTAGTATTTTGGGTATGCAGCTCTGCATAAACAAGTGCAAAGATGGATAACATAGCAAAAAATTATGAAAATCTTTTTTTTTTTTTTTTTTTTGGCTTACTATTGATCAGTTTAGTAGTGAAGTTACAGTATCTCGTGACAAATGAGGAAGTCTGTATTTAACTACTGATTTATACACAAATTTGGTGTACAAAACTCCCAGAATTAATTTTCAGGTATTCTAACTGATATTTAAGTTGTCTGAATTCATCCATTCAATAGTAAAATTAATCACACAAGGACATGCTCTGTCTGTGCTAGCAGGGTACACGTCTTTGTTCAGAGTGAATCATTACTGCCATGTCTGCTAAAAAAAGACATCAACATAAAAGTCATGATCCAAACACTCACTTAATTTACTTGAAACATTATCTAATGCTTCATTTCCATAGCATAACCAGTGACACTGGCACTACACTTTCTCATAGATGGCCTTAGGCATGGTGTAGGTAGACTAAGATGGGCATACCAGGTGGTATGGTTTGGGGGTGGGGGCACTCTGGAGCCCTTTTGCCTAGGGCACCAGTTGACCAAATGCTGGCCCTGCACTTACGTTATGTGCTGGGGGGGGGGGGGGTTAATGTTGATCAGCTGACATATTACAGTCCTGTAGACTAAGCTGTTAGTATCAAAACAGTTAACTTACTGTGCTGTAAAACTCCTACAGATGTAACTTTTTAGCAGCAACCAGCATATTGTTTGAGTAGATCATTACAACACCTGATAGCAAAGGTATATATCCAAATAAATCCTAGGCACTTAATCCATTTGAAATGTCACTTGATTTTTACTTTGGTTTCTTATGGTATTGTCTATATATCAAATACGTGCTCTCACCTCTTCTTCACTTTATCAACATTTTTGTTCTCATGGTATCCACAAGAGTTAGCAGTCATGGAACTGAGACAACTTAAACACTGTATTATTACTAATCTTATTACTTTTTATATTTATTTTTGTTGAACTAGATAGTCTAACTGGGAAAGAAAAGCCCTTTACAGAAGATCCCCAGGAGAAAAGCGCCAAACAATGAGAATAAAAATGTATCCTGTAATGTTCTAATACACAGAGTTCTAAGAAAGCACTATAATGAAAACAAATTCAGCACAGAGTAATCATAGTAACACCCGTTTGTTAACCAGGTAGGCCACTGGACACACAATCCCTTTTCTGGGACAGCCTGGGAATAGTGTCTGGTTAAGTGACTTGCTCAAGATCACACAGTAGGCAAATGAGGGCTGAGACAATCAAGGCCTGTAACACAAGTGATGATTTAATATCTTGAAGTTCTAATAAAAACAGTACATTAAGAATAGAAACAACATACAGTAATAACCTTATACGTAGCATTCTAAGGAAACATTGTATTAATATCAAGGTATAATGTTATCCAACATTAAAATAGTGTTACTTGATCTTACAGTTGGAAAAAAGAAAGTAGATTGGATGAAAATATGAAGGAAATAGTGAGAAAGTGTGAAGAGATGAGAAAGAAAATTGGGAATTTAGAGAACTTGGAGGTGAACAAGGAAAAAACTTTTGAAGAAGTGGAGGTGACATCGCATAGCTGTGCAAGTGGTGTGTGGTTTCTGCTTAAGGTGTCTATAAATCTGGTGTCTCATACATAGTGTAGTGGCTTGAAGGTTCCACATTATTCTGGTGAGGTACATGAGCACAACCAGGAGCCAGTCAGGTTTTGAATTTGTTCATTTGTTTTAGTGCAAGTAGTAAATTGTTCCAAAGTTTGGTGACAAAACTGAAATAGAGAGCATCTCCTGTAACATTGTTTAACTTTGTGGTGGCTAGAAGTGTTTCACAGGAGCGAAACTCACTGCATGGTGACCACTGATTAAGGATATTAGGGATGGGGTAGTTATCTGGTTTGTAAATGCAATTATGTGTTGTGACTAGATGGGTGCAGATTAGGTGATAGTGGTAGTGCTAGCCATTTTAGTTGTTTTAAGTTGAGACATTGGCGAGTCCTACATGAGAGGTCTGTAGTGAGTTTTGCTACTTAGTTGTATCATGCCACTAACTTTGTTTACAGTGTGGTTTGAAAGTTTGTAAATATGGATGTGTATGTAGAAGTGTGGAATGAGGCAAAACTGGGCAGTGTTTTTCCTTGCTGCCTGACTTAGGTTTGAGTTTGATCATTGCCATTGTTGTTCTTTCTTTTTGTTTTTGATGACTTGTATGTGCTGATCAAAGATCACATTTCAAAATTTTCTCTATAGTTACACCCAATAGTTTTGTGTGTGTGTGTGTGTGTGTGTGTGTGTGTGTGTGTGTGTGTGTGTGTGTGTGTGTGTGTCACCCTTCTATGGTAATGTTATTGGTTGAAGTAATATTAAAAGAATGCTTCAGGACAGAGAATTGTTTGGATCTGAATAACATTAATTTCCTTTTTCTTAGCGTCTAGGAGCAGGCTTGCATTGATTAGGCAGGACTCTACACAGTAAAAGGATGCTTGGGCGATTGTTTGGTGTTTTCTAAGTCTGGTTGTAGTGCAGGATCAGGTGGAGTCATTAGTGTACTACATGATGATAGCTTTTATGGTAGCTGAGTGGAGCTTGTTTATAAATATTTTAAACAGAACATGGCCAAGAATTGAGCCATTGGGGACACCTACCTGAACTGGAAGGAAAGTTGAGAAGGTGCTTTGCCATTTTACAGCATGTTGTCTGTTGCTAAGATAGCTATCGGACCAAAAAGATAGACAAAAAACACTAAAAGAATAGACAAGCAAGGCAGTAAAATAAAATAGTGAAAGTCTGAACCACCAGGTTGGAGGCAAAATACTTTTAATAAAACAACAAATTAAAAACAGTGAGCGCTTTCGGGAAGTTATCCCTTCATCAGACATTGTTACAAACTGCTGCAAGGGTATTTAAACACTGCACAAACAATCATCATTCAATAAAAGGGCCTGCGCCCCTTTAGCACAGGTTTGATCGGTAACACTCCATTAAGACCTGGTCTTCTGTCTGCCCTGAGTTTTATCATCCACTTAGTTTCACATAATTCAGTCATATTTTTTTACATCACCTCCCCTTGCATTCAGTCTCACATTTTGTAAAACTGTAAAAAGTAAAATATGTGTTGCATTATTTTTGATAAGTTGGTGCAGGGCATTATGAACGTTCTGCATTCGTATAGATGATAAATGTTGCAGTATTCTTTCTTTAAGGCAACAGTTCATTTTTCCCACATAGAATGATTCACAATCCCTGCACTTCGCATGATATATAACATTTTTTGTTTGACAATCCGAGTAAAAATTAATTCTATACCATTTACCTGTTACTGGATGTATAAAAGTATTCCCATTTATCAAACTTGGACAAGCCTTGCAGTGTCTACATGTGAAAGTCCCTTGTCGAATTGTTTTAATATCACACTTTTTACTAATTGCCCTTCTCTTTACATAATACGTTTTTTAAATTTTTATTGCGTTTAAATGAAAATGAAGGTTCATCACCCAAAAAGCCCTTAAGGTTGTCATCAGTTAATAAAATGCTCTAGCTTTTTCTTATAATGTCACAAATCCCCCCTATGTCATTGCTGAATTTTAAGATTACATGTTTTTTTCACAGCCATATCACAACTGCCAGATACCCTTGTCATATTGTGTCTCGAATACCATACTGTAGCCTTATTAAATCTATCCTTCTTACTTTCATCAGTAACTCGTGACACCTTGGTTTCATTGTAGCCCCTAGATCAAAAGCATGCAGCCAAAGAACTAATCTCTTCTTCAAACACAGTATCCTTAGTACATAATCTAGATATTCTGTATCTTTGCCCTTTTATGATGTTGTCGAAAACATGCCTTGGATGCATGCTGTTGTAGGATAAAAGGCTATTTTTCCAGCACGTTTTTCCAAATACCAATGTCTGTACAGATCCAGCATCATTCCTATTTAGCGTAACATCTAAAAATTCTATTTCAGACATTGAGCAATGTATACTAAACTTCAAAAACTCCATTGTGGACTCAAGATAACCAACAAACGCATGTAATTCAGTTTGTGTACCCTTCCGTAAAATAAAAACATCATCCACAAAACGAACATAATACAATAATTGACTCTGCCAATCATGTGTTGCACTAAAAATCACATTCTTTTCCCAGTAGACTAACAACATGTTGGCATAGGAGTTCGCACTTGGAGTTCCCATGGCAACTCCTTTAGCCTGTTTGTAATAATTACCATTGTACATAAATATATTGTTGTTCAATATCAATTGTGTCATCTTACTTATGTTTATCAGTTTCCTTTCATAGGAGCTATCGCACCTTAAAAAATATTCAATGGCAGCTAGACCGTAATCATTTGGTATGACTGTGAACAAACTATTAATATCCAATGTCACTAGCAAAAACTCCTTTTCATTCACTGTCATTAAATATTCATGCAAGCTTGTAAAAAAAATGTGCCATGTCCTTTAGTATCCTCGGTATACTTATCAGAACCTGTTTTAATTTGGTTTCAACCCATATCGGAGCATTCTCAGTAGCCCACCCCCTTTCCCGACACAGTGGGTCTGCGGGGGGGGGGGGTCCTTTATATCTTTATGTATTTTTGGTAATGCTTTAAGTAAAGGAATAGTCAGAAACTCAATCCACACAGAATTAAAAACATCCTCACTCAATAATCCAACATGTTTTTAACTCCACTAAGTAGAGCTTCAAATTACTTATTAACATCTTTGCATCTAATATAGATAAAGGAAGATAAGTTAAATTGTCACTCAATAAACCTTTGATCTTATTATGATAAAAAGAGAAATCCATTACTACAACAGCCCCTCCTTTATCAGCGGGTTTTATCTTTAATCTCTCATTGTTCATTAACTGTTTCAACGCATTGCTTTCTTCCAAAGTAAGATTATAATACTTACTGCACTGTTTGTCATTCACATATACAGCTAGCTCATTCTCACAGGCTGTTAAAAATGTTTCTATTGTTGAATTTAAAGGAGGAACATAAAGGCTAGGCTTCTTTACCTCACTTCGTACATATTTAAGTACAACACACCCCCACTTAAATAAGAATCCTTACTCAGCACAAACATCATACCTTTATTAAGTACCTGTAGTTGTGTCTTTGAAAGAGCAATGCTAGAAATATTAAAAACAATGTTATCATGATTATCAGTCAAAAAGATATTTTCCGTCATTTGACTCCCCTGCTGCCGGAGTGGCTACTTCTTTCATTGCTCTTTTTCTTTACCGAAACAGGAAGTTTTGCAAAAGTCACAGATTAGTTGATAGTTTTTGGTCTAACCCCTAATTCCAACAACTCGCCCGTATTCCTTGTAACAGGTGCATGTGCAATAGATGTTATCACTAAATTTGTTGAATCCACCAAAGTGGAAGGTGTTGAAGCAGTTTTACTGCCTGCATTATTGGAATTATTGGAGTTATCCAGCCGTTCATTGCTGTTGTCATTATTCACTACTGATTCCATACTCTTACTCACCAGGACTTCCTGGTTATTGACCGGCCCATTGTCAATGTTAATTCTATTGTAACAGGTCTTGGGCCTGGTAAAAATATTACCCACACTAAAGTTTTGATAGTCACGCATCAATTTTTTGTTTTTTCTTGTTGAAGTTTGGAATCATAAGCTGCTAGCGTAGTTAAAATATCTTCCATTCTAGTGATATAGCATTCACAATCGATTCTCAATTTCAGACTGCTTCATCTGGATGGACTTTATAAGTTGTCGCTCTTGAGGTGAAAAAAAGTCCATCAACATAGGTGAAGCTTGTGTCCAGATTTATCTGCTGCCATCTGGCCAATAGATCAGGAAAGTTTTCACTATAGGTAGGCATGCACAATATACATAGCCCTCTCAGAACAACTTTATATTGACGACAAGGTGAAATATTTGCCACTGTAGGCACTTCAGTTTATACAACTCATCCTCCATTTCAGTAAACATAATTTCAATCTGCCTTGTATCATTCTCACCAAAGGTCTCTATAGCCAGTATTGTTGATGTAAAGGATAAATTCATCCCTAAAAGTGGATTGTTGGTCATATATGCTAGCCTCTTCATTCTCTCCCTGGTGGTTCTAGCAACCGGTGTTCAAGGATGCTAATTAAGTTCTGGTACAGCAACTACACCTGCCAGCCCTCACACCAAAAATCCAGCGAACCAAAAAGATAGGGCAAAAAACATTAAAGGTTCAGACAAACAAGCAGGCAATAAAATAAAATAATGAAAGTCTGAACTATCAGGCTGGAAGCAAAATACTTTTAATAAAACAACAAATTAAAAACAGTGAGCACTATCTGGAAGTTATCCCTTTATCAAACATTGTTACAATCTGCTGCAAGGGTATTTAAACAGTGCACAACCAACCATCATTCAATAAAAGGAGACCCCTTGCACAGTACCTCAGACCCTCTTGGCACCAGTAATAGTTTCCATTGTAAAACTGGTCACTTCCTCCCCAGCACAGGGGTGGAGAGGACAGAACTGGGACTCAACTGTCAAAAATGAATGAAGATCAACAACGCAGATGGAAAGAACATAACTTTTTAATTTTTTTCCTGAAGTTTGATACCTGATTCTGTGTAATGGAATGGATAATAAGCATGGATACCTGGTATGCCAGTGGATCTGCTGCCATTTTTATGTATTCTCCTGAAAGATTGTCTTCAGCTTATGGGTATTGTAAGGTAATTTAGCTGAGTTATTGGTGTAGGGAGTGGAGGAAGGATTAAATACAGTGTTGCTGCTTATCTTACATCACCACCTAACTGCCCAGGCACTCCTTGCATGTGCACATAATAGCACTGATTAGTTGCCCCTGTTTGCTGGCCTGCTTCACTCTTCTCCCAACCCATTCCGTGGCTAATGCCTTTGGTGACCTTACATTTATAGTGATGAAATCCTACACGAATAAAAGGGTAGTAAAACATTAACTAAATGAGCACTGCCACACAATGTATGTGCATTTAAGCAAAAGGAAAAAGACAAGGATGTAGCCAAAAAATTATTTATTCACAATCCAAATAATTGTTAGCGCTTTCGGATGCACTAAAATGTGCAACCTTCATCAGACAAAGAATCTAATTAATCAAGGATTTAAAAACCCCGCTTCAATGACATCATCATTACCTAAGCTTATGCCAAGGCAAAATTTAAAGCAACAACTCACCCCTTACCATAAATACTATACAATACATAATGAAGTAAAATATTCCTATCTTTGAAAAAAAACTGTTTCAGAAATGCAACCTTTACTCTGTAGTCATTAACAGCAGGTACCATCAAAAAGTTAGTAAGAAATTTAAAACCCACTTCATTAGTCCGAAAATTTTCAGTAACTGTAAATAGCTGCCAACAAGATCACTTACCCCACACCAGCATTTATATATGTCTGTTAATAAATTGTATGTGCAACGGCTATGGAAACAATCTTCCTTGTAGACAATGGAGGCCTGCCAAATTATTTCCCCAGTGATAGAAGACCTATAGCCATTCTGCCACAAATCCTGCAAAAAAGTCATCAACAGTAAGTTCTCCCACACTAAATAAGTTCAATATAATATCCTCTACTCAACATCATTTCTGTCTGTGACATTGTACTGATACAGCCCTGCTTATCTTCTGTGAGCTAATATAACAAAAACAAAATCAAAAACAACTGGTTACTTCCCTTTTCCAACATTTGGCAAAAGCTTTTAATACTGTAGTTCACCCTGAAAAAAACTCCATCTCTCCAAATCTTACTACAACCTTACTGTAACTCAAACACTACAATCATCAAATAAATCTTTACTACAAGTCTCTAAAACTAACAACACCTGCAGGAGACTCCTTATACTCTTCCTATATCTCAAAACCTGGAACTCCCTCCCCCATAATATTAGAACCACTGACAACATACACCAGTTTAAAAAAAAATCTATTAAAAATGATGCAACTGGCACTTGGCTGCTCATGCAACACCCCTGGTTGATCTCCTGTTATCATAAGTACACTCTGCATTAATTATTCAACCTGTTTCTTGGACAGTGATCTTATATGTATTATGATTTTTTCTTTTTTCTTTTTATTCTTAAATGTGTGATAAATCTAGAATTATTTTCTCTTTACAAATGTAAGCTAATACTCATAGGTTCTATTTTAAATATATCACTATGTTAAGTTCCATATCTTATGTTGTATCTACTTTTAGACTTGCTGTACCTACTGTAACTTATGTTGTATATATTGTTTGTCATGCTATATTTATTGTTACTAATGTTGTATGTAGTGTCACTTTTTGTGGAGCTTTTCTCCTCGGGCCTCTGTTGAAAATGGGCTCTGCCCAGTCGGACTTTCCTGGTAAGCAAATGTAAAATAAAATAAATAAGTAAAATAAATACTGCTTATATGAGCTGTAAAACTGTATACTAACTTCAAAGCTGTTTGTTCACAACAGTGTATGCTGTCAAAATGCAAATTCCTTCTATTAACTAGTAACAGTTGAACTATCATAAGAGTTTATTCTATGATGTGTATAGAATAATTTAAATGGGTGACTAAACTCTCATATTCTAAGCACCTACACTAAATGAGCTGCAGGTAGCAGCAAAATAGTACTTTCACAAACTTGAAACATCTTATATAATCCAAATTGCTACTAAACTCTCAGAAAGCAAATAGAGTTACCACCCGTCCCACTTTGCAAGGGACAGTCCCTCTTTGGGCAGTTGTAGCCAGCAAAAAAATTGTAAAAATGGCAAATGTCATGAGATTTTAGGACAAAATTATTTCCTATATTTTATGTAATAATTGCATAAAACAGTTATTCTGTATCTGAAACACCTAAATATTACAAGAAACAGAGTAAGCAACTAAAATGCTACAAGTATAAGCTTTTATTTAGGCAAAAAAGTGAAGTTCTGTCCTTTGTACTGGCCGTGGGTATGTTTCGCCCTGCAAAATCTGACATTTGTACTAAAAATGTCCCACTGGCATTTGAAAAGGTGGCAACCCTAAAAGCAAATTGAATATTCACTCCAGAACTAAAACTTAAAACAATGTGTCTGTAAATATTACATTGTTAAACAACTCAGTAGAACAAGTTTCCTAATCAAAGTTTCTAGAAGTTAGCATAGACCACAACCTAAAATTTAATTGTCCCATAGCTTATGACATCAAAAGCTGAACATGTTATACAAAGCAAATCCACTCCTAGAATCTTCGCTGCTACCTCTCAAGCAAGGGAACCCGCAGGATTTTTTGCAGCCCCACCCCCCCCCATGCAGCCTTTCCAGTGTCCCATTACTTGGCTATTTCTCCCCATTTGTCATAGACACTGTTCAAATCTCTCAGTGTGCATACTGTTTTATGCTTTACTTCTTCAATGATTACAGTTATTTGGATTTCATTTACAAATTTTATTTCAAATTTTATAGCACAAACACTGACAGACATTTACTAAACCTAAACAAAGCAATAGTCTTACAATGAAAACAGACTTGGCATTAAAACGTCTCTACCTTTGAAACCCACATTCACTGAAACAGTATTAAAACCCACATTCAAAGAAAATGCATCTGGCCAGTGGCAGGATAAGTTTACCTTTGGGCTGTTTTCAAATCATGGGGTCCTTGCACACATTTTTAGAACCATTACAAAAGTTCTTTGATTTACTTTCCTGACTGTATTAATTATACTATATACTAATTGAATTATATCCCTTGTATAATACAGCACCACTTGTTACAGTGTGTTTTAAATTTACAGTTCTGAACATTTTTCCTTTAAGCAATGAAACATATGAACCAATAATGACAAACTGCCCAACTGAGAACATTTCAACCATAAAAGGCCACTCAAATTTCTCTCATTACAGTCCACCAGTATCAGTTAATATGTACAATCTCTGCAGAAGTAAAAGTCATCTGAACAATTCCACATTAAAAAGAGATGTGAAACTAATGAAGTTGTTGCTAGAAAACAACTATAGTTCAGTGTTTCATCTACAAATTCAGTGCCTGCTGCTCTTGAAGAATACATTTCCTACATTGCAATAAAAATGGTAAGCTGGTAATTGCAATAGGGAATGGGTGGCAAGCTGAAAAGCAGTACTAGACAACTCATCCAAAAGAGGACATACTCAGGAATGCAGTAACCCACACCCTTAAAATACAAATCTACATTCTGTGGGAGTCAAAACTTCAGCCCTCTGCATCAAGATGCAAGCATGCTACCTACTGTGCTACTAACACTGCCTTAGAATTCTATACCACGATAGTGATTCCATTTGCTAAACACACACACACACACACACACACACACACACACACACACACACACACACACACACACACACACACACCTCAACCTCTTAGTGCAAGAAATCTGGACAAAGTCTAAAATAAATAGGGACAGAGCATAACTATTCCTCTTATGAACATAGAAAAATGATAGAACAACAGGATTTGTGTTAGTATGCATTTTTCTAAAGTATATGACATCTAAAACTCAAATGTCTGTCATTATTTAGCAACTTCAATCCATTTTAGGAGGAATATGGGACAAAACTCTGGACATTCTGCAAAAACCTGGACTGCTGAGGGGTATGCTACCTCCCTCTTACACAGACACACACACAGACACATACATAGACACAATATCTTTCACAAGAAATCTGTTGGGGACAAAGGCCCAAAACTAGGGACACATTTAGAAAGTTGCTAGAATAACAGGATTTGTGTTAGAATGCATTTTCTGAGGATATAAAGTCTGAAACTCAAATGTATGTCATTATATAGTAACTTTAATCCTTAGCTCATCCCAGTGATTTGTCAAAAAAACAAAAAAGAGTTTTTATGAGGAACAGACCAAAAATATAAAGCAAAAATCTGGACATTCTATGAAAATATGTACAGTTGACAGGTATGACACACACATACATCCCCCTACCTCCTTATAAAGTGGATAGAATGACAAGTTTTGCATTAGTATACATTTTCTGAATGATATGAAGTCTAAAGCTCAAATGTCTGCCATTATTTTCTGACTTGAGTCCTCAATGATTTGCCAGAAAAACACAATTTTATAAGAAACAAACCGAAAATATGAGGCAAAAATCTGGATAATTGCAAGGTATGAATCTCTCCCTTAGACACATTGCTACCTCTCCCTTACTTGCACACACAGACACACACACACACACACACACACACACACACACACACACACACACACACACACACACACACACACACACACATACACACACCCCTACCTCACTTTCACATTCATCTGCAGCCCAAATGTCTTCTGGAATTCAAATACTGTGCGGGCGATGAAGACGTAAACCATTGGTCGCACAGATGAAGACAAAAACAGGTCTCAAACACCTGTTGCAGAGGCATAGCTAGAGTTTGTGCTACCCAGGGCTGTCTTTGAGTTTTCCGCCCCTCCACCTTCACAAAATCATGGTCAAATGGGGCTTCCCTCATATGCAGCCCTCCCCCCTGCAGCCATTCCTGTGTCCCATTACTTGCCTATTTCTCCCATTTACCATAAACACTAGTGTGCATACTGCTTTATGCTTTACTTCTACAATGATTATTTGGATTTCATTTAAAACTTTTATTTTAATTTTATAGCACAAACACTGATAAACTCCTGCTAAATGAAGCAGTACAGTCTCAAAATGAAAACAGACTTAGCATTAAAACTTCTCTGTCCATGATATTCACATTCACTGAAACAGCATGGAAACCAACATTCAAAGAAAATGCTTCTGGCCAGTGGCAGATAAAGTTTACCTTTGGGCTGTTTTCAAATCATTGGCCCCTTGCACACATATTAGGACCATGCAAAAGTTCTTTAATACAATCAGGAAGGTGAATCAATTCTAATATATAATAATTTAATTATATCCCTTGAATAATACAGCACCACTTGATACAATGTATTTTAAATTTATAGTTTTGAACATTTTTCCAGTAAGCAATGAAATAAAACATATGAACCAATAATGACAAACTGTCCAATTTCGTTTCAACCATAAAAGGCCACTCAAACATCTGTCATTACAATTCACCAATATCAGTCAATATGCACAATTTCTGCAGAAGTAAAAGTCATCTGAATAATTCCACATTAAAGAGATCTGAAACTAATGAAGAGGTTGTTGTTAGAAAACAACTTTATAGTACAGTGTTTCATCTACAACTTCAGTGCCTTCTGCCCTTGAAGAATAAATTGCCTATGTTACATTTAAAAAATAGTAAGCTGCTATATTCTAATAGGGAATGGGTGGCAAGCTGAAAAACAGGTTTATAGTTACTAGGCATGTCATCTAAAGGAGGACATACTCAGGTCTGCAGCACCCCACCCCCTTAAAATACAAATCTGTATGTTGTGAGAGCAGAAACTATAGCCCTCTGCATCAAGATGCAAGTATGCTACCTGCTGTGCTAGTAAAGCTGCTGTAAAATTCTATACAACAATAGTGATATAATTTGCTGAACAAAACAGTTGTACATTTTAAGCAGACTTAGCATGAGCAGCAGTAAACTTCTCTCCCCTTGAAGCTCACGATTCCTTGAAAATGCACTTGAAAATAAATTCCACCTGCTAACTCTAACTAGGGTGTTTCACTCTTTCTTACACATACACACACACTGACCAACCAAGATGTTGTAGAATTTCTTAATAATCGAATTCCACCACGGGGTCGCCTCTAAAATTTGGCATTCTTCTTATGGCATATTGAGACATACACATCAATTCAAGAGGTAAAGGGGAAATAGAAGTCAGGGGTACATGCATCTTCCTTATCTATCGGGTCTTCTTAAGGTGGAAAAATTTTCATGCTTCTTAGGTTATCAGTGAACCTTAAAGATGTCCTTAAAGATAGTTGGAATAGACTTGGTCCTTATGGAGAATACAATATTACAGCTGTCTGATTTGACCAGTGATAGGGCACTTGCAGGTATAGAGCATGTTTGTGTTATATTTGGAAAGCCCAAGCTGAGTAGACCTGAGTCCCTTGTAGGGAGGGTACTATGTTTTTAAAGGAATTAATGTTAATGATTTGCTAGAATCACTGTGCACTTTTGCTGTTTGTGGTATGCGATAATCAGATTATAGATGGATAGTTGTAATTTGCTAGAATGACTATGTTGGATTCTGTAATTAAAGTCACTAATTTGCATAGGTAGGTGTCATTGGCTGTAGGAGACATGGATGGTGTTCCACAACTAGTAGTGATATTGTAGCTGTGCTTGCTTATAAATATGAGAATATGCAGATCGCCTGGAGCATTATTTTGCTTGATTAGATGTGAGGTAAAAGAGTTTCCCATGAATATGGATATGCCTCCACTAGAACACACATCATTCATTAGCTGGTCTGAATGAGTGATAGGCAGTAAAGCCAGTTATAGGAGTAGTATTGTCACTGTGTTGGAACAAGGTTTCTATTATAGAAATGTATAAGTTTTCAATGTTTAGATTCATAGGTAATACTAGGCTATCAGTCTGCAGAGTTTTGCAAGCTTAACCAATAGTCAGAGGTCAGAATCAAACCCTGTACCTTATATCTGAGAAGTAAAGACACTAACCATTATGCTAACTCCCCTTTGGATGGCTATGCTCTGAGTGGGAAAAGATTGAATTTGCCTAAGAAAGGACATTATGAGGGTAGACAATGTTTCAGTCAGTATGAGAAAGCACTATGAGAAAGGTGTGGGCCGTCCCTAGTGAAGCAGAAAGAAGTTTCCTCCAACTCTGTACAAGTTGGCACATATTAGATCTCCCTGGAGTGATACCAGTTACTGAGCAAATTGTTTAATCAGTTTTTTTTTTTGGCTTATTATGGCATGGCTACGGTGATGGCAGTATGTTACTCGAGTAGTCATTTAACAGCCTCCAAGTGAAACACTGAAAGTTCACTTGTATGTTGTATCAGGTCTGCGAAGGGAGAGTGTTTAAGGTTACTCACTCCCATGTGCGCTAGTTAAATTATTTCTAACCAGGCTACTCTGCAGGGAATAGTAGTAGTAAAACATGTCTAATGAAATTAAAGCAAAAGGTACTTGCTGCTAAAGACAGTTTTTGTGACATCTGTTTGGATGAGACTGAAAAGCAAAATCGGCAGCTCCCCAAACTGCTTTTAAGTTTTTCAAGAGGTTTTCCAACCTTGGAAATAAATTTGTTAGGGGGTACCCAATATGAAGGATACAGGGGAGGTATTTCTTCATCTACAAAAGGTTCAACAAGTTGTCCATTTAGTTTATAAATCTCAAATTGATTGGTCTTTAGTAGAGAAATATTGTTTGATAAAGTCTACCATATCCACATACCACCCACGGTTAATACGTATGAGGCTATTAGTAGAAACTTGTAAGTAATCTTACATTCTGGGCTAGGGTAAACCTTGAAAAATGTAATATTTAAGAATACAAAATGGAGAGTGTGACAAAAGGGTCAAAGAAATTACTGGCTGATGTGTTTCATGCCGTCAGAGGAAACAAATGAGACTAACGAGAATGGTTTTATAAAAGTAGCTTAAAGGTGTGCTTTACAGCAGATGCACTCAGATGCTCATGTTTCCACAGGGAAGCAAGTCACTTTATTTAATGGCTAAGTCAGGTGAAACAATACATCAAAACTTTTTGGCCTATATTTTAAGGGTTTATATCTCCACCTCTAGAACATTCTTCGAAATGCAGATCTAAAACATCTACTGAATATGATGATACATATTTAAAACAGAATAGCCAAATTTGCTGTCAGCTGACCATCCAGCCAAACACTCTGCTCACACCAATGTGAACTGTATAGCATTAGAAAACAAAATGAAATACATCTACCTCAATTTTATTTACAAATGACTTGGTAATTCACATCCTGGTCTTGCTACCATAGTATCTTTCCACTCGACCAATACAGAGCTCAAGTCTTCTAACCAATGCTTACTGGATAAAAACAAAACACATACCAGAATAAGAGACACATTATCCTGCATCTTTTTTCCAGTTCAATTAGAACAAAATGACAATCTATATAAGGAGGCAGCCGACACTGCCACTTAAACTAGTAAGCACATGACCATTTTACACTTTGCTACAACATGACAGTTCTAGGTGCTGTGATCTCTCCTATTCCATTCCTACTTTTCCTTTCAGACTGCCCTGGTTTGTGCTCTGGTACACCTTCTTTTTCTCTTCTTTTTAACTTGCCTTATCCCGCATCATTTGACGGTAGCCAGCTCCTTAAACAAGCATCTAGTCTATCACTAATAGAGACATCCGAGATGATTCTGTCTCCTCTTGCCAAATGCCTAATATACCATAGTCTTCCGAATTAACATAAAGCTGCCATGCTGGTCCCTTTACAAGAACACAACAGACTTTTATTAGTAGTTAAATAATTTTCTCAGATCATCCTAACTTACTGTAGGTTTTTGCATATAGTCCTTGCTTCTCCAGTGCTGTATGCTTTAACAAGTTTTTACTGGGTATTATAGAAAAAATTCTATTTCTTACACCTACCTGTCATTTATACATTCGTCCGTGAACTCCAGTCCAAACGTCTTCTTCTGTAATTCAAATTTCACGTGGGTACGGAAGATGAAAACGTAAAACATCAGTCGCACAGACGCAAAAGCGTCTTTGTGACTGGACTTGAACGGCGTTCTTAAAGAAGAATGCCCTAAAGAAAAGAAAAAAAAAACGTTTTTTTTTTTTTTTAATTAAAAGAAGATTAATCTACCAGCCAGCCAGCTGATTCCAGGGGGTGCAAGTGCACCCCCTTGCACCTGCCTGCGGGCGCCCTTGCTCTCAAGACTTTTTATGTTTTTCTCCCCCAGTTCTTACTGACATTCAAACATTCAGTCCAAATCACTTAATAGTAATGTTACAGTGAGGCAGTTAAGTTTGCAATTACTCTGTCAAATATGTCCCACTACTGCATATCCTTAATGAAAGTGGAATGGCTAGGACTCCATAAAATACTAATAGTTTTCAACTAAGGGATATACATATCACAAATAATAAACATGAAAATGCCTCTGTCGTGCATCTAATTACGTGCTACAGACTGAAATGTCTCACCATCATTTCCTAGTCTGGTTACACAGTCCCATTAGAGATACAAGCAGAAAATAACTACAATATATTTTTTAAAGAATCTAACACAGTATTTGAGAACTGCATAGGGCTGACCATATATTGCCATAATCTAAAACAAAACCTGATAACTGTGTAGAAATGCCTGTATACTATTATTAGATAGCTGTCACATAAATACCCCACTTAGTAGTCTCATAGCATATAACAGCATAAGAAATATAACATAGCAAAGTATATCCCTAACTCCTTACTAATCTTACCTTCTCTTTCTTTCTCATTTGACTACTAATTAGACACCAGACTCTCTCTCTCTCTCTCTCTCTCTCTCTCTGTTTCCAAGTTATTACCTATTCTCTACAACCCACTACTATCTCACATACCTTTCTCACATACATGCCTTTTATCAAAACACCCATCTACTAAAATTCTTAAGAGTTTTCACCGAGTGTTTGGTGATATTGTTGTTACACTGAAAACAAGGGACTATAATAGTAAATAACAGGTGTCTTCATTACAGAAATTAGAATCGAGAGAAATTATTAGGATTGGCAAGAAAAGGTGGGTTTTATCTGGCCCAATTAGCTGCAAAGTGAGAATGTTTACTTTGTAACAATTTACAACCCTTTCATAGAAGGGATGTCATATGTATTTTTTTGTTGTTTTATATTGTAAAGTCTGATGAGCTTTTGAAGTTTTTGAAATTAACCTCTCTTTTTAATGTTTATAGTATAGGTGATCAAGTTATGCATTCATTGAAGGACAGGGGGAGGCAAAAATGCAAAGGATGTTCTATCTGTTGTTATATTTTGGATAGTATGAGAATATACATAAGTGGTCATAGCTTTAGGTGAATTAACAACAGTGATTGTTATCATGAGGCGGTTTATGGATTAAGATGTCCAAGTGAAAAATGTTACATTGGGCAAAAACACTCACCAGTTTAGGAAAAGGGTCCCTAAACACATCAAAGCCATTCATAATGGTGTTTCTTCAAATTCTAAGGCCATGCATGTTAAAGGATGTCATGATCAGGACTACATATCACTAAGAATTTTTATTATATTTACGTGTCTGTGCTAACATTATTTTTAATGTAGCAGATTTATTATTGAAAAGGGAAGTTTGGTATTTTTTATGTTTAAAACCTTCCAGTGTACAAGTATGAATATTGAATAAACATGAAGTATTAATTGTGATGTATTTAATATTTATTAGGAATGTTTATGTAATATTTGTTTAATATTGAAGGTAGTGTTGGTTTATTGAGATCTGTTTAGATTTTAGTGAGTCTAAGTGAGTGTGTGTCAATTAACTACAGATAAAGTTTGAATTAAATTGATGTTAATGGAACCTTTGAAGGCAGTGAGACGAAACACTAGTTATGTTTTTTTAAGACAGAAATAAAAGAAGTTTTTAAATCATATGTGGAGATGCCAAATGTATAAGAAAATGATTGCATCTGCTGCCATCGATTTTATGACCCTTTTTGGTGATTCAGAAGATCCTGCATTAGATATGGTTCAGTTGCAGTGTATAGTAAGAACAATAGTAGATGAGAAGAAACCAGTGCAGGTACACTGGTGGCTTCCACAGCAGTAACTGACAACTGCTGGAATTCTCACCAGAATAAAAAATTCTGAGGTCCACTGTCTTGGAAGAGAAGCAAACTGTTTGAGGCCTTGTTTGTAACCATACCATTCTGGAGACAGTCAGAGGCTGTCTCTCTCTCTCCATGTGCCAATTTAGGAGGGCATCAGATGTGACAAATGGATATTGGACATAATATCTTGAGGCTATGTAATTCCCTTCCTTTCCCCTAACTCAGGTGCACTTTCGTCCGTTTCCTGACATCCCACTTTATTTTAAGGTAGTGGTACAAAAGACATCCAGGAGGTCACACCAGAACAGAGAAGGTCCAGATACTACTATAGATATATTTAGTGCTAGAAAAAGAACAAAGATCACAGTTCCATTCAAGATTTGAGCAGCCTAAACTCAGTTGTGCCAGAACAGAAATTCTGGATGGTCACAGTGTATTCAGTAGTTCTTTGCTTGTCAAGAGGTGATTTATGTGCTCTTTGGCTTTTTCAGAGAGTCAAGGATGCTACTTCCTTTTGAGGTAAGAGCTAGCCATTACAATGTGGGCCCTTCCTTTCATTCTCTTGTCTTTACCTGGGTATCTATGGAATGCATGGCTATCCTTGCAGTGAACCAGAGACTTCAAGGAGTCAGTCTTTCTGTACCTACGTGAGTGGCTGCTAGGTACTCCAGCCTTACAGAAAGTGATCTCTGCCTAGGATTCTTGTCTGTAGTCATTCTATTCCTTAGTGATCACTGTAAACCTTTCAGATGCAGCCCAGTCACACTGTGACATTCATAGGTTGTTCACTGAACTACCTCTGTGCAGGACAACTGTGCCTCAAGAAAGAGTTACTCCCATTTTTCACAAAGTGGGCAAAGTTTATCATTCCCTAGCAGTGTTGACAGCCATGTTTCTCAGCTCATGGTGGGCATGATTTTGCTTATCTCTTTTGCAAGGTGTCTCATGAAAGTCTCCCAGTGAACTCTCTGGACACAGTGGAGTCAATGATTGGATGTGATATTGAATCACATCAAAATTTGTGGCATATTGGAGGCATCTCGCATGGTGGCTTCTCAATACCAGCTTCTCCTTGGCAAGCCTCTTCCAAATCCTCATTCCCATGAGACAATCACTATGTTATGCCTGAACACTAGCATTTATTTCAAGTCATTGCCAAGGGTGGACAGTCCAAAGTTTGTGGTTACAGAGCACGGGTGTAGCCAGGATTTTCAAACTTGTACTCACAGAACCCAGACTGCTGCCCCCGCAACAAGCCACACCCATATTAACACTGCTGACCAAGCCATGCCCCCCTTCATATTGCTGATCTCCGAACAGATCACTTCCAAGTATATGCCAGGGTAATAATTACTTACATGATGCATGAACATTTCATTCCAAATGTGCATCTTCCATAAGTCAAAAAACAAAATACCTTTCCATTTACACTAGGACAGATCAGTTTGCCCTCCCAAGATTGCTCTTCTTCCCCTTCCAGCTCCTAACCCCTGTAGTGGCTCATTAGAGCTCCAGTAGTGCTGCCGACTAAAGGACTAGCAGGCTGTAGGCAGCACATGCTCCACAGTGTTGTGGTCTGCTGGTACAACATATAGTGCTCTTCCTAGGTGACACCCAAGCTATGAGCCACAACTACCTCCCTTCCATCCACATGGGTCACCTGGCAATGGCTGTTCACTCCTATGGCCTACACTCACACCAAGCCTTTTGGAATGGTAAACCTTACATTCCCAACAACAAATACATTTTAGCTGGGCTCAGTCATGCTGTCACTGACAATAAATGAAGATATGAAGATGTGTACCCGTGGGAGTCAATCAAGCAAAAGCTAAAGCAGTTGAAATTTACATCCTTACTTTCCTGCTTACATTCTGTGAATCTCAAGCCTTTGCTGAAAGGAAATTAGTTAAAGCAAGAAAATTACCCTAGGTCCCAGAACCACTGGGACTGTTACATGCTCAAAGGCACTTGTTTGGAGTTTTTTGTAGTCCTATGATCCAGTGATAGTCTGAATAAAATTACTGGAAAGAAATGAAAAGAAATTCAAGGAAGAAATATGTTTTGCCCAAGGCTTAATGTTCAAAGCTGACATGATACCACCCAATATGCTGAGAAGGGAATAGCTTGAAAAGACAAAAAGCATATCTGCAAATACAGGCTGCCTCCCTACCCTCCAACAAAATGAAAACAGTCACTTTATGTTTAGCCTTATGTTGTTACATGCTGAAAGAACAAATGAAGACACTCAGTTTTGATTGTGGAAAATGTTAAAGACAATTGCCATACCATTCTCATCCCCCTTGTAAGCTAGTGTAAGTGATCTCATGTGCACATACTGCAGCTGAGTAGTGCTGGTTTCTGACTATGCTGGGTACAGGGTATTAGTGGGGGGGTGGGGTTCCTCTACTAAGCCTGTTTCAAACTTCGTCTGTACAGAATAATTTACTGCCAAGCTCTATGCATATTTAAATAGTTCCATACACATCTCCCCCCTCAGAAATAAATACAACACCAAATTCAAAAATAAAGCCCTATGGGCAGTATAATAAAAGAAAAAAATATTTATTGCATGCAAAAATAAATGTACCTTTCAGAAAGCTAAAAACACTCTCACTAAACTAAACAAGGAACTTGGGACTGT
The DNA here is from genome assembly GCF_019279795.1 of Protopterus annectens. NCBI lineage: Eukaryota > Metazoa > Chordata > Ceratodontiformes > Protopteridae > Protopterus > Protopterus annectens. The sequence continues at coordinate 955,623,021 of NC_056745.1, forward strand.
GATTAAATCAATCAAAGCCTGATATGAGGTCAAAATATAAACCCAGGTGAAAGATAACTACAAAGTATTGTTTTTAACTGTGCTAGAAATCTCAAACAATGACTGGCACTACAGTGAGCTAATAAATGATATCACATACTTGGACCAGAGGGTAGAGCCAATCCACTGGCCAACTAATTCAGATTGAACTTCATCCCACCAATCTTCCAATATTCTCACATAAAATACCTGCATCTATAACCCCCTCAAGTCCCTTAACAATTTTTGAAGTTAGTACCTAAGGCCAAGAACATAATGTCTATTGCGACTGGATAACATAGTAGACTGCGTACTGGTTAGTCTATAACCTGATACGTTGAACCCCCTACAAAGGCTATTCAGTACTAATTTCAAAACAGGTTTTGTGCTGAATGAATGAAAGACTGCAACAGACATTCCCATGCATGAAGGTAGGACTTCAGTAGCCCCAACATATTCACTATTGTAAGGAAATCCTTTTTCATTGTACAGCTTATATCTAGAGGTATATCATCCAGATCCAGGCATATAATTATTCCCCTCTACTTGGTACTCATTAGGCCAATCACTGAGTATAATGCCCCTTTTGGTATGCACCTGTCCAAACACTTGTCAGAAGTGGATGCCATCTAACCCTCAAACATTTAGGAATTATTCAAAAGCAAACCTTCTACTAATGACATACCATGCTAAAATTTGCATTCTCCAAAACCATGTGAACTCTGCTATCACTATGAAAATTGTTTACAGAAACCCTATGCCATCATGTAAACAGCTGCACTGAGGTAGCTGTACCCACAAGGAATAAGAAGAGAACCAACTCAAATAAAAAGCCACCCTGGTGGAATCCCAATATCAACAAGTTGTATAACAAAAGGAGGAAAACCATGGCCAAAACTAGGAAGTGCAATACCCAGAAAGGTATGAAACTCCTCAAACTAAATAAGCAACTTGGAAATTTTGTCAAACCCACCAAAGCCAAATTTGAGGCTTAAATATCCTCAAAGACAAAAGATAATCACAAGGCCTTCATCAGCTTTGTTCGCAACCTCAAAGGTAACACGACAGTGTGCTGAACAAATTGTAAATGGAACCACCTAAAAGGAATCAGAGAATATAGCAAATCTACTGGCTGATAAATTTAATCCCAGTTTCACCCCTTCCTCCCCTCAATACTTCTCACAAGGCGCCCTCGACCATAAATCCTCTGGCTATCACTAGCGAACAAGTCTTCAATGCACTCTCCAAGTCAAAGAATACTACCTCAGTGAGCCCTGATAACATCCTGGAATACCTCTTGGACAGCATGAAATATGAGATATCAAGCACTCTAAAATCAGTGTTCAACATTAGCCTACTAAATGGCTTCATGCTTAGTGAATGGAGGACTGCAGCAGTTAATCCTTAGCACAAGGTTTGTCCTTCTACTGACCTGGATAACCACAGAAAATAAGTCTGACTGGTCTTGTATGTAAAGCCATGGAAAGAATTATCATAAATATTTTAAATAAACATGCAGTGAACCCGTTTTCTTATTTACTTTTACAACGATTACAGATATTGAAATAAAATAGCACAAACACTGAGCCATTTGCTAAACAATACAGTCTCGTATTGTAAACAGACTTAGCATGAGCAGTAAAATTCTCTGCCCTTGAAACTCACATTCATTGAAACGGCATGAAAACCCACATTAAAAGAAAATGCATCTGTTAGTGGAGGATTAAGTTTACCTTTGACCTGTTTTCAAACCATAGGCTCCTTGCACACATTTATAGGGCTATGCACACGTTTGTGTTCTTTGATTCACCCTCATGATAAATGATATTCCTTGTATAATACATCGATATTTGTTAGAGTGTTTTAAATTTGTAGTTATGAACATTCTTCTAGAAAGCAATGAAACAAAATGTATAAAACAATAATGATAAAACTACCCATTTCAGAAAATTTTGACCATAAAATGCCACTCAAATTTGCATCATTACAATCCTTCATATTACTCCAAAAGCATAATCTATGCAGAAGTAAAAGTCATCCACATAATTCTATATTAAAGAGATCTGTAACTAATGAAGAGGTTGCTACTGCCAAACAGCTTTACATTTCACAGTTTCATCTACAAATTCAGTGCATGCTGCCTTTGAAGAATTAATTTCCCATGTTACATTAAAATATGGTAAACTGCTAATATTGCAATAGGGAATGACTGACAAGCCAACAAGTTCATAGTTTTTAGGCATCTTATACAAAGGAAGACACACACAGGAGTGTAGAACCCCTATATCCCCTTAAAATTCACCAAATAATCCACAATCAAAACGGCACTGCAATATCAACACTCCATCTACATGGTGTGGGAGTAGAATCCACAGCCTTCTGCACCAAAGGCAATTATGCTACTAGCACTGCTTTCAAATTCTGCAATGCAATCAGTGACTACCATTTGATAAACAAAATAGTTAGTTGCACTCTGAAAACAGATGTAGCATGAACAGTAAATTTATCTTCCCTTGAAACTCACAATTCCATGAAAATTAAATGAAACTCAGTCCCTTGAAAATGCACTGAAACTCATAATGCCTTGAAAATGTACTGAAACTCAAACTCACAATTCTGTCGGCAGTCTGGTAGTCAGGCTGTTGTCTCCACTGGAGCTCACAGTTAGTTCCTTCAGCAGTCTGGTAGTTGGTATGGAGAATTTAGGTTCTGTCTCCTGTAACCAAGTTACAATGTCAAGCCTGATCAAGTTAATTGACTAACCTGCCCTGCCTCTTAACTGGAGCATTACACACTGTACCATCATACCTCTCAACCTCTTAGCATAAGGAATCTGGACAAAGCCTAAAATAAGGACAGATTTTAAATATTGCTCTTAACAGACTTAGAAAGTTGCTGGAATAACAGCATTTATCTTTGCATGCATTTTCTAAAGGAAATGAAGTCAAACTCAAATGTATGACATTTATTTATTTCAATCCTCAGTGATTTGCCAGAAACCCACAAATATTGAGGAATAGGCCAAAAATATGAGGAAAAAATCAGGGCATTCTGCAAAAATCTGGACAGTTGAGAGGTACGCATATCTCTCACTCTCTTAGTGCAAGAAGTCTGGACAAAGCCTGAAATAATGGAGATACAATGGCCCAAAATATGGATCATGCCTCTTAACCTCTTCAAGCAAGAAATCTGGAGAAAGCCAGTAGTAATGGGGGGACAAAGGATCAAAAATAGCTAAATTTTTAAATATTGCCCGTACAGGCTTAGAAAGTTGATATAATTGCAGGTTTTGCATTAGCATGAATTTTCTGTAGCATATGAAGTTTGAAACTTAAATGCCTGCCATTATTTTTTCACTACAGTCCTCAATGGTTAGCCTGTAATTTTGCAAGAAAACTACCAATTTTAGGAGAAATGGAACTGTAATAGGAGGCAAAAATCTGGACATTCTGTGAAAATCTAGACAGTTGAGAGGTATGATGGGGATAGATTTTAAATATTGTTCTTTTTAACTAAGAAAGTTGTTGGAATAACAGGATTTGTGCTAGAATGTATTTTTCTGAAGAATATGAATATACAGGGCATTGTTTAGTGGCTTCAGTCCTCTGTGATTTGCCAGAAAAACACAAATTTTATGAGAAACAGACCAAAACTATGAGGCTAAATCTGAACAGCTGAGATATATGTTAAACACACACACACACACACACCCCTACCTTCTCACTCATACCAACACAGTCACCCTTTCTTTCATACAGCAAATGGCTAGTTTACATTCCATACACACACACCTACTCTCGCACACACAGTAACTAACACACACCTATTCTCTCACACAGTAACTGTACATGCACATCCACAAACAAACACATACACACCCCTACTCTCTCTCACAATAACACACACACATGCACTTTATCTCTTATTCATACAGAATGGCTAGTTCAAATTACATACACACACACACACACACACACACACACACACACACACACACACACACACACACACACACACACACACACACAGAAATGAACAGAACCTCTAGAATAAATAACATAAGTGTACACACACACACATACCATTCATTTGATGTACTTACCTTTTGTATCAATGGAAAGGCTATTTTAAATTGTGCACACAAGTGCAAAATATGCTTACATCTGTGTTTGCGTGCTTATGGTACACACATGACCCTCCTGAAAAGGAGAAGACGCTGCTTTAGCTTTTTCTCCTAGATCCTAGTGCCCCCCTTGTGCTACCCCCCTCCTTTCTTGATACCACCTACTACGGTGTGCTTGGGCCTCTGTCTAGTGGAGAAGATGATAAACCATACCATGACAGATTCCAAAGTTTTATGTATGTATATCTTTCTAATTATGTTCTTCTGGAAAATGAGGGCAGAGTGCTGGGCATTATGGGTAAAAAGTAAGAGACGAAGCATGTAAAGTATAGACTCGTACCAAGCTGACGTAGTACTTCAGTCCTTGTGATAAGGAGGATGAAGAGGATCATGACATGTCTGGGTCAAACTGAACTATGTGGTCATGATATACTAGTTCAGGATTGCCCTCAATCTTCTTTTAGTATGATTCCATGATGCCGAAATGTGGTGGTGTTGAATGTGTTTTATTGTCAGGGCAATTGAAGGAAAGGATTTTTTTTGCATTGTTGTATGGCAGTGTGTGAATTTAATAAAAATAATGTTAAAATAATGGTTGGAATATAAGTATCATATAGTAAGGGTGTTTGTATGTAAGAGTAGTACAGGATATGTACGAGGGTAGTGTGACATTGGTGAGGACTGCGGTGGGAGTGACAGATACGTTTAAGGTGGAGGTGGGATTACATCAAGGATCAGCTCTGAGCCCTTTCTTATTTGCAATGGTGATGGACAGGTTGACAGATGAGATCAGACAGGAGGCCCCGTGGACTATGATGTTTGCAGATGACGTTGTGATATGTAGTGAGAGTAGGGACCAGGTTGAGGAGACCCTGGAGAGGTGGAGATATGCTTTAGAGAGGAGAGGAATGAAGGTCAGCAGGGCTAAAACAGAATATATGTGTCTAAATGAGAGGGAGGGTAGAGGAATGGTGAGGATGCAGGGAGTAGAGTTGTTAAAGGTGGATGAGTTTAAGTACTTGGGATCAACAGTTCAGAGTAATGGTGAGTGTGGAAGAGAGGTGAAGAAGAGAGTACAGGCAGGGTGGAATGGGTGGAGAAGAGTGTCAGGAATGATTTGTGACAGACGGGTACCAGTAAAAGTGAAAGGAAAGGTCTACAAGAGGGTAGTGAGACCAGCTAAGTTATATGGGTTGGAGACGGTGGCATTGACAAAAAGGCAGGAGTCAGAGCTGGATGTGGCAGAGTTAACGATGTTAAGATTTGCACTGGGTGTGACTAGGATGGACAGGATTAGGAATCAGTATATTAGAGGGTCAGCTCAGGTTGGACAGTTTGGAGACAAAGCAAAAGAGGTGAGATTGCGTTGGTTTGGACATGTGCTGAGGAGGGTTGCTGGGTATATTGGGAAATGGATGCTAAGGATGGAGTTGCCAGGTAAGAGGAAAAGAGGAAGGCCTAAGATAAAGTTTATGGATGTGGTGAGAGAGGACATGCAGGCAGTTTGTATGAAAGAGCATGATGCAGAGGACAGGAAAAAATGGAAACAGATGATCCACTGTGGTGACCCCTAATGGGAACAGCCGAAAGAAGATGACGATGATGATGATAGTAAGGGTGTTTTCAGTGTTTTTGTGATCCCTTCATTCTGTGATATGATGACCATGAGATAAATGAATTATAGAGGTACAAACTATCTTGACACACTTTGGCTTGCTATTTAAATAGATGTTTATGTGATGAGTTGCTGTGGATATGAGTGCAACGTATGCTTTCTAAGTATGTTTCAAGGGTTTCTATTCAGTTGTGTGAACTTTGTTTTGAAGGTATTATTAAGCACCTAGGAGAGTGTTTTCAGTAACACGTGGGATACACACAAGAAAACAAGCTTAAGTCATATAGCCTGTCTAACAACAACATAATCATCATCTGCTTATCATTTTGTAAACAGGTTTCCCTGATGAGGGCTGTGGCAGTGATAACCTGAATGAGTAGACCAGACTCTCTTTTCCCAGCAGCTACCTTCTGCTCTCATCCTTCAGTCAAGCTGAGGGATATAATTCATTCACTCTTTTGTGAAGCTGCCCAGAGTCTTCTTGCAGTAGACTGTGCCTGGTACACCTCCACCTCCACCTGGGGTCATCTTCATAATGTACGCAAACCACTTCAACTGACTTGTGTTGATACAATGACCTGTAAAATCCTCCCAAGCTGCCAAGCTCCTCACTTTATCACTGCGAGTGAGCCTAGCTGTATTAAAGAACATAATTTCAGCTGTCCATATTGGTGATCTTTTTATTTCGGTCATTTCCCAAAGTTCATGACCATGGGTGAGGATATGGACATAGACAGATTGGTGAATTATTCATCTCTTGCTTCCTTCTAGCAGAAGACTTGCAATACCTCCACCAGTGCACCTGTTTGTGAGGCACACTCGTTATTCCCATTTACTCACACTTCTGAGCAAGACCCCAGGGTACTTAAACTCTTCCACCTAAAGTAGCTAATCCCACTCACTTGGAGATAACAAGCTTTTTTTCCGGGAGAGATGTAGGACATCTAAATAAAATATAGCTTTCATCCTTTCAGGACTTAATTTGGGACAGAGTCAAAAGTAATGTTGGGATGAATGCTCAAAATCAGAGATAGATTGTATGTATTTAGAATGTTGCAAGAATAATTTGTTTTTGCATTAGCATGTGCTTTTGAAATATATGACATCTGAAACTCCTGTATCTGTTATGTAGTAACTGCAATGCTCAAAAATTTACCAGTAAGTTACACATTATAGGATGAAAAGGACACATATATGTAACAAAATTCAGCACATTCTGCAAAATTAGGGACAGTTGGAAGACTTCAGCTACAAGGTACTGATTTTCATTCTAGCTGCTTCCCACTGCATGGCAAATGACTTCCATTCATTATGTAGATTGCAGTCACTTGAGACTTAGAGGACTTCATCATCATCTATAGACAACAAAGAATGCAGTCCTTAAACCTAAGAATGTCTGCTGTTAAACCTTGGTTGTACCTTGATATCCTGTCCACAAAACTGAAATGAGATGAGACTCACCCTGGAGCAATTCAACACCCATCTTGCATATATCTAGCTCAGCATTATGAATGCAGGCTCAACTCCTACTCCTCAAATATAGGGACCAAAAGACATCCTGTGGTGCACATGTATATGCCTTCTGTGTCCAGACACATGCTGGAAACAATACTGAGAAATGACTGTGCAGGAACAAAGAGCTGATACACTGTTCCACAGTCAGGATGGAATTCACTTTGCTCCTCCCAAAACAGATGACTGACTATTTGGTAAATGTCTGTTTTATATCACCCTGGCATATGCTCTGCCAGTGGATTTGAGGAGTATGATCCATGTATAACTTGAGCATACCATCTTGGCACACTCTTTGAAAATGGAGATAAGTATCCCAGTTTGCTAGTCCATATGTACTGTCTCAGCCTTCCATGCAATGCTGAAAGTGTTATTTAAAGCAAAAAAAAAATGCTCAACTCAGTATGACTTGATAGAAGACAACAGTGTGGCAAAAATACACAAATAAAAGTTCTTTTATATGTAACAACCCAACAATGCCCAGTGCCTTGAACATTTCTGGAAAGCTTTTATCTTCTTTCAGATTGAAAAAAGCAATTTAGTAATCACAGTTATCTCCCCATCCTAAATAAATACAGTTCTAGCGTCAGGTTCTGGTGGTAACTCTTCAAAGGACAGCATGTCCACTAGATACAGAAGTATCTAAAAAATATTCTTCCTACCTCTCAACAATGTTCTCAGTTTATGTCAGCATTTTGCATTCCTTGTTAAGAACTCTTTGCAGTATCCTGCCTCCCCCTCCTGAGTGATTCAGTGATTTGCCAGAAACTACTTGAGGCCATCCAGAATCATTCTCTTTCCTAGACTTGGGTCTTTGCTTTGATGATTGCCACCTTCTTTGCTTGTCAGTCAAATCCAATCCCATGCATTTATTGCACAGAAGGCCTCTTTACGTAACCTGCCAGCTTCTCTTCCCAGTGATTCACCAGTCCTAGTCTTGCCGTCATTACATCAATCATATGTATTTTTTTTCACCACAGCTACTCCATAAGCATATGGAAAAAAACTCTCCTAGGTTTAGGAGATGAGCTCATCCTGTGCAGAAACATCAGCTAGGCATTCCCAAGACAACCTCCCTCCAAGCATGTTTGCTTTTTAGGGTCTATCTACCCTCTGCCGCAGCAGACTGAGTTAGCTTACCACTTAAGGGTGATCAGGGACAACTCAGCACCTGTCTTGAGGGCATAACAGGTAGCACACTTGCCTTTCATGGCTCAGACTTTTCAGTCTCTCCCTTCCAGGTGTCTCCTGGGTGTTGAAGTCTGCCATTCGAGCTGCAGTAGGAGGCATCCTGTTAATCTTCTAGAAACAGAACCAGATGAGCCTCTTACTTGAAGTTTCAAACTATTCTTTATTTTGGAACTTCCATTACCTTCTATTAAGATGTTTTTTTCTCTCCCTGACTGTTCCGGGCTTTGGGGTAGCATAAGCTGTTAACATTTTAAGTAAGGAACTTTAGCTTTGTTTATATTCTACACAGCCTTTAGCAATTTTGTTTGTCAGCAAAGGAGACATTATTTTTGAGGATAGTTCATGCCCTGTATTTGGTTTTGAAGGTGTTGCTTTACTGGTTCAAAGGTTCATAGGTAGATACTAGGCTATCGGCCCAAGGGCCTACGTAAGCCTAGCCAACAAGGTTCCCTGGCTTACGCCACCCAAGAAAGTTATTTTCCTGTGCCACTGTCGAGCAGAGACACAGAAGTGATCCCTGGGATGTATTTCCTGTTTCCCATCCACTCATCAAGATTTTTCTTGAAGAGTGCTAATGAATAACTTTGCTTGACATAGATAGGTAGCCTGTTCCAGAGTATGGGAAGGCTCTGGGACAGGAATCTATCCCTCCAGCATGTCCTGTTTATTGTGGTGACAAGGTTTAGGTCCCTAGAGCATGTAGCTTGGAGGGATTGGGATTTCTTTAGGTGTAGCATGTCCAACAGCTCTGGGTTTGACATAGCTTTATATGTTAGGCAGAGATCACCTCGGAGTAGGCAATATGCTACAGAGTAAAGCTGGAGTTTTTTGAGGCGGTCAGTGTAGGGCATTTGTTTGAGGCCAGTAATCCTCTTTGTGAGGTACTTCTTTTGCCTTTCCAGCTGCTGCAGATGTCTTGTAAGGTACATTCCAAAAGGGGCGTGGTACTCTATAATGGGTCTAATGAGTGTTGAGTCGAGGGGAACAATGACCTCTTTTTTCCTGGATGAGAACCCTTTTATAATGAGGTGTGCCACGTATAAGGACTTCCTGACTACTGTGGCAATGTGATTATCAAAGGAGAGACTACTGTCCACCTGGGTCCCAAGGTCTCTTATCACACTTTCGGTGTTAAGTAGATTGCTGTCTATGTGGTAGTTCATGGGTACATAGTTTTTACCAAAGGGGATGACACTGCACTTTTTGGCATTGAGCTTGAGGCCATGGCTCTGACACCAGGCATCTGTCTCAGTGAGGCCCTTGTGTAGGATGTCCACATCATTTGGGGACTTGACTGTGGCTCCTAGTTTGCAGTCATCTGCAAACTTCATTAGCCAGAGGCCTTCTGTGTTAGCTTGAACTTCAGAAAAGTAGATACCAAACAGGAGAGGTCCCAGGACAGAACCCTGTGGTACTGCACTTGTCACTGCTTTGAGGTCAGATTTGGAGTCTGCAACTTTTACAGTGTGGGTTCTGTCAGTCAGCCAGTTGGCAACCCATCTTGTGACATAGAGATTTATACCTAGTTTAGTGATTTTAGCTATAATTCCAGAATGGGGGATGGTGTTGAAAGCCTTGGCGAGGTCAAGATAGGCTGTGTAAACCACCTTACCCTCATCTACGGCTTTGGTGACTGCCTCAAAGAAGTCGATCAGGTTCAAGAGGCATGATCTGCCTTTCACAAACCCGAACTGGGTGGGATCCAGAGTTTGGACGTTGCCAATGTCTTTGTTTATGAGTTCCACAATGATACGTTCCATGGCCTTGCAGACCAGGCTCATCAGGCTAAGAGGCCAATAGTTCCCGGGATCAGTGGTGGCTCCCCCTTTGTGGAGTGGGATAACTGTTGCTGTGCACCATTCAGTGGGCACAAAGCCTGATGTGAGGCTATTATTGAACATAGTGCTTAAGTGGGGAGCCAGTTCATTCTGAACTTTGTGTAAAACGCAGCCTGGGATGTTGTCCGGACCCATGGATGCTGTGTTTTTGGCTTTAGAGAGTGCAGCTTTTACCTGCATAGTTGTGATTACAGGGACTCTGCATTCTTCCTGTATAGATATGGGCCCTTTAGGGGGTGGGGGGGCAAAGTTAGCATCTGCCAGGATGTTGGCAATATCAGTTGGTTCTGTAATTTCCGTGCCTTTGTGCTGTAACTCGGAGCAGATCTGGGTGTTGCCATTGAGATTCTTGACATAGCTATAGAATGTTTTGTGGTTGTCCTTAGAATCAGTGGTGATTTTGCTTTCGTAGCTAGCTTTGGAGGATCTTATAAGGGATCTCAGCTTCTTACTGAGGCTGACCAGGGAGCTCCTCCACTCATGGGATTTTTCTCTCTTTTGCAACAGTTACTTCCTTCTGTTGTACAGTTTGTTTATGGCAGGGGACAACCAGATTGGCTTCTTTTTTTTGGAGGATAGCGTCTTGGTTCATTTGGGATAGCACGATCCATGCACTCGTGTAAGTGCTTATAGAGTGCATTTGTGTAGGATTCAGCAGTTGTAACTGTATTGTCCATCTGCATGGGTGTCATGAAGTTCATCACTTCTGCCTTAAGAAGCATGAAGTTGGCTTTGGAGAAATTTTTTACTGTAGTTTCCTTAATGGGGGGTGGGGGCGGGATGTGGATATCAAGGATGATTAGCTTATGGTCAGATTGGACCAACAAGGAGTTGACTTCAGGTGTGGAACACCAGTCACTCATGTAGGTAATGACTAGGTCTAGGATATTGTTGCCCCTGGTGGGGGTGTGGATAAGTTGATCCAGGGCATTGGAGTTTATGAATTCCAGAAAGCGTTGAGCTAAGGAGTTGGTACATGAGTAGTTTTCCCAGTTAATGGTGGGATAGTTGAAGTCGCCCATTATTAGGGTGTTTGGTTGAACCCTAATATTTTCCAGTTCATCAAGAAAAGAGGAGTGGGAATCCTAGGGCATGGTGGGGGATCTGTAGCAAGCTACAATTTGGATTGCAGTTTTGCCCAGAGTTAGTTGCACTTGGATAACCTCAGATGCACTATGCTGAGCAACTAGCCTGGAGGTGTGGATATACTTAATGAATATGGACACACCTTCGCCTTTGGTGTTTCGGTCCAGGTTACATGGCCAAAAAATGTGGTATGAGTTATAGCCTGGTAGGGTGCTCTCTGGAGCCTTGATCCGGGTCTCAGTCACTGCACAGATATTGATGTTCTCCATTTTAAGGAGTGCCTTGAGTGAGTGCATTTTGAGATTTAGACTTCTAGCATTGAGTAGCATTACCCTCAGTTTTTGCTTGCCTGTTCCTGTTACAGTGGTGAATTTATTTGAACCTTGCCTAAAAACGGCACTATAGGGGCAGCAAGAGCCTTAGCCAGTATCCGGAATCCCAGGGGCGACAGGTGCAGGCCATCTGTGGGAAAGCATCGTGGTCTGTCAACCATGTCATCCCAAGCAGACAGATACTGGATCCCCTTAGAATGACACCAGAAGCTTAGCCAATTGTTGAAATCAATCATTTTGTCCTTGTACTGTTGTATCATTCAGGGCGATGGCAGAATGCTACTCGGGGCTAGGGTCATACCTGCCTGGGCTACAAGATCGGAGAGCTCTTCCATGTCTCTTTTCATGTAGTCCAGGGAGGTACATCTCAAGTCATTCACACCAACATGGACAATGACAGTCATATTTGTACTTGTTGTGGAATGACCTTAGTGCGTGGGTTATGTGGCGGATCCTGGCACCCGACAGGCAGCTGACAGTAACCTTCTCCTTGTTTAGCCTGGTGAGTGGGACATCAATGTGCCTGACTATAGAGCCACCTATGACTAGTGTGTTGGGTACGTTGTTTTGCCTTATTGGCTGTGGTTAAGTGGCACACTGAGTCTGTGGGCTGTGTGTCATTTGGGTTGTGTTGGGGGATGGAGGTTGCTTGCGTTTCTGCTTTGGAGGTCTCTGTTGCTTAGACAGATTATTATTGAGAGCCTCCACGAATGTTTTTGTGTTACTATGTGTGGATTTTGGTGGTGTAGATTTGGTGAGACTATGTGATGAGTGTGGTGTGGTGCAAATGTTTACTTTCTTCTCATGACTGTCAAGTTCAGTCTTGGTTGGAGAGAGCTTTACCTCCAGTTTGGCTAGATAAGTGCATCTCTCACAGGTTGTAGTGTTGGGTGGTAGGCAGTGGCAGCTGGTGACTTCAAATCAAAGGGGGGCTGCAGGAGACAGCTGAATGGGTGGGGTCAATGGAAAGGGGTGTGGCCAACTAGAACGGGGAGGGGCTATGCTCAAAACCACAAAAACTAACTAAATACACTGCTCTGGGTGCCAAACCGTCATTATGAGAGTCCAATCAAGACAAAATTAAGTGTAGAAGAATAAAAATATTTTAGTGCATTGGCTGCATGACAGCTTACTTAATATCTAGATGGAAACAAAAAGGTTGTGAGGCATGAAAAAATAAATTACTTTTTAAATACATTAATGGAATGCCAGTCAAAATCAAGTAGCACTCAACTCAGACCAGTTATTGCACTGCAGTTTTAATTATAATTTATATTCAACTTTATTAAAGTACCAAGTAACATGCTGAAAGTAGAAATGTATGATGCCCCCACTTGTAAAAATGTTTCTTATCCAAAAAAAGACCTGCTGCCTGACAACCATCTACTTGTTTCATGGGGAAAACATGATCAAAGTAAAAAATGAAAAGTAAACAAGAAATAAGCTCAAAATACATTGCTTAAAAGGATTACTGTGCAGGTTATGGACCACACAGTTGGCATTCTGTTTAGTTTATGGGTAAAGCCTGCAGAGATGACTGGAAGTCTCCAAATGTAATGAGCTTCTTAAAATAATGTAATCTGTCCTTTATTACAAATACTGTCATATGCATTTCAATACCCAAGGCTTATACATTATCTAGTTAAGTATTCTCTACATGGCAACAACAGAAAGGCTTTCAATGTTGGCAATTCTTTAACAGTATGCTTATTAAAGCTTACTTGCATCTTACGATCTCAGTCAAGGTTACCTGATGGTCATTAAAGTATTGCTACTTAAACACAGAGCAACAGGCACTTTGAGTAATAAGCATAAATCAACAGTACAAAAATATGACAGAAACCAGACCATTCTGCAAAAATCAAGGACAGATGAAAAGCCACTCTAGTACTTGTGTCTACCTTGGATGGGGGTGATACTCTGCACATTTACACTGCATAACTACTCCTTGCCTTGTTTCAACACATCCAGAGTCACTACATGGGGGAGTGGGGTGCAAGAAGTATGTCACAATTTGAAATGTCTCTGGCTGACTGTGATGGCCCTGACACATTTGTCATACCTCTCAACCTCAGAGCAAGAAATCTAGACAAAGCCATGCAAAGAAGTGGGACAAAGGCCCAAAAATAAGGACAATTTTTAAATATTGCTCTTATAAACTTAGAAAGATAATAGAATAGGTCTTGCATTAGTATGAATTTACTGAACGGTATGAAATCTGAAACTCAAATGTCTGTCATTATTTTCTAACTTCAGTCTTTAATGATTTGTCACTAATTTGCCAAAAAAACTCACAATTTTGCCAAAAAAAAACACAATTTTATGAAAATTGGACCAAAAATGTGATGTAAAAATATAAAATAGCCACACAATACAGCTGGGAACCTGTCAAAGAAGGGACACTTTAATATTAGTACTGCTAACTTGAGCAGCTGACAAAATAAAAGAATCTACATGCATTTCTGAAATAAAAGTAATCTATAACTCTGATTATTACAGTTATTTCTTAATTATAAACCCTCCACATTTTCTTCCAAAATTGCTATTTTGCAGAGGGATTACTAGGGGGAAGAGCAACATTTTGAGTCAAAATCAGGGACAGTTGAGAGGTTTGACTATGCCTAATTCTATAAAGCAATTTATTTGCATGCACCTCTCACCCTGTTAATGCAATAAATCTGGACAAGGCCAAATATATTGGGGGAACATATAAACAGTGCTAAAAAATGCTCTTGTATAAACTGAGACAGTTGATAGAACAACAGGTCTTACTTTAGCATGCATTTTTCTGAAGGTTATGAAGTCTGAAACTCAGTGTGTCATTATTTAGTGACTTAATTCCTAAATGATTTGCCAGAAAACCACAAATTTTATGAGGAACAAACCAAAAATAAGAAGCAAAAATCTATTCATTCTTTGAAAATCTGGACATTTGGGAGGTATAGTTCAGCTGGGGCTGTCTTTAAGTTTGCCACCCTTCCCCCTCACAAAATCATGGTCGAATGGAGCCTCCCCCTGCAGCCATTCCAATGATCCATTACTTGGCTATTTGACTCCATTTATAAACACTAATGTGCATACTGATTTTCTTCTATGATGATTTGGACTTCATTTGAAAGTTTTATTTTGCATTTTACAGCACAAACACTAAGACATCTGCTAAACAAACTTAGCATTAAAACTTCTCTTCCCTTGAAACTCACATTCATTGAAACAGCATTGAAACCCACATTCAAAGAAAATACATTTTACCAGTGGCAGAACTGCCCAATTCAGAACATCTTTCCAGTAAACAATGAAACAAAATGCATGCACCCATAATGACAAAACTGCCCAGTTCAGAACATTTCCATCATAAAAGTCTACTCAAACTTCTACAGTCCACCATTATCAGTAAATATGCACAATTCTACATTCCACCATTATCAGTAAATATGCACAATTCTACAGTCCACCATTATCAGTAAATATGCACAATCTCTGAAGAAGTAAAAAGTCATCTAAATAATTCCACATTAAATAAATCTGTAACTAATGAAGAGGTTGCTGCTAGCAAATACCTTTATATTTCATGGTTTCATCGAAAAATAAAGTGTCTGATGCCCCTGAGGAATAAATTGCCTATATTACATTAAAAATGATAAGCTGGTAATATTGCAATAGGAAATGGATAGCAAACTGATAACAGGCTCATAGTTAGTATCTTAACTTTTTCAGTACGGCAGCATTTACCCCTTGTGGGACTAAAACCAACAGCCATCTGCATCAAAAGCAAGTACACAACCTGTTGTGCTATTAACAATGCAAGCTGACTTACGCTAATCAGCACTAAACTTCTCTTCCCCTGCAGCTCTCAGCTCCTTGTAAAATTTACTCAACTGCATCTCAACTTCGCAACACAAGAAATCTGGAAAAAGTCAAATTTATTGGGGGGGGGGTCAAAAGCCCAAAAACCAGGGACACATTAAACATTGCTTGTATAATCTTGGAAAGTTGCTAGAATAAAACACTGCGTTACCACCATACATTTTACTGCCAAGGTCCCTGTGCAAAAGAGTCAGAGCAACATACCACTATGGCAAATCAGCTGCTTTGTGAAAGAGAGGAAGACTGAAACTTAAATGGCTATCATTTAATGAATTCAGTTCTCACCATACCTGTCAACCTCTTAGCACAAAACACCTGGACAAACTCAGTAATGAGGGAATACAGCCCTCAAAAGACATTCAGTGAATTCAGTTCTTGCTATAGCTGTCAACCTTAGCACAAAAATCCTGGACAAAGCCAATAATGGGGTAATACAGTCCCAAAAATAAGGACAAATTTCAGATATTCATCTTATAAACTTACAAAACTGCTAGAATAGAAGGTTGTGTTACTATGTATTTTCTAAAGAATATGAAGTCTGAAATACAAATCCTTGTGAATTCTACTTCTGACAGAACAAAAACTATTTTCAGCAGAGGCCCAGGGAGAAATACTGTAGACACATGTCTTTGTAAAATGGCAGGACACCAGAGCAAATCCACACAAACACAGGGATGAGATGCAGACTCCACACAGAAGGCACCGCAGCCAAGAATCAAACCAAAAAACCTATAGCTGTGAGACATCAATTCTACCACTGCACCATCAAATATGTACAGAATTAAACATTCAGAAACCTGAAGTCTGAAATTCAAATGCCTGTCAATTTTATTTAACATTTGTTAATCAGGACAATCTGACTTGGAACAAAAAAACAATTTTCAGCAGAGGCCCAGGAAGAAATAATGCAGACATGTCTTTGTAAGTAACATAGGACACAAAAGCAAACCCACACAAACACAGGGAGAAGATGCAGACCCCACACAGAAGGCACCCCAGCAAAGAATCAAACCTGAGAACCTGCAGCTGTGAAGCAACAATACTACCACTGCACCATCAAATATCAGGCATTGCAACATTTAGAAACCACAGATATTATGAGGAACAGGTCAGATCAAATATGAGGCAAAAATCTGCAATTTTTTTATAAATGGTGGTGGGTAGGGAATTCAGGTCCTTAACACCTTCATACAAGGTACAGGGTTCAAGCCTGGGTATCTCTACCCACCACCATTTGTTCTCTCTAGCCACCACACACACACACACACACACACACACACACACACACACACACACACACACTCCTACCAGCCCAGCGACCTGCACACTCCTATGATCGGCACACACACACTCCTACCAGCCCAACAATCAGCGACCTGCACACTCCTACGATCGGCTTCGGCTCCTTCAGCGACCTGCTACTACAACATCCAGCCCAATGATCAGCTCCGCTCCTCAGTACTAGTAATCCTGCATGCTGACCTGGTACTACAGTAATCCTTCAGCGACCTCGTCAGCCGAAATGACCGATCAGTGACCCAGTACTCCTGCATGCTCCTATACCTACCAGAATTCTGTGACCGAAGCCTGCGCACTGAAAAAGTCTCGCAAGTCCTGCGAGAGCAGCTCAGTCCTCTCATTGCCTCTGACTGCGGCTGAAGCAGTCCGGAGCTCCTCTGTGTGGTGCTGTTGTCAACGCACAGAATCCTGGTATCTCGCAGCAATGATTGCTGGGTACCTGTTTGTCCCTATCCGGACTGCTGGTAAGGCAGTCGTAAATTTTTTGTTTAACATATATTTTTTTGTTTTTTTCTAGGTGGGGGGGCTGCAGTCTGGCAGTCCGATAGGACAAGCTGCACCTGGTGGTAGGAGGAGAGGGTTGTCTGTGTACATGAGGCAATTTCTACATTGCCTCAAGATGCCCAGATTCATCAGATAGACAGGAGAGAACACTGGGAGCTGACCCTTGGACATGCCTGAATAAAAAACTATTTTCCTCTAGATAAGTGAGGAAAGTGAGTACAAGAACTGTTTTTCTCTAAGCAAGTGAGAAAAGTAAGTACAAAAACTGTTTTCCTCTAGATAATGAGGAAGATTGAGTGCTATAGTAATTAGTAGCTTATTTAGTGCTTACAAGTTCTGAACAAGTGCTGAACATGAATAACCAAATTTAAGTGCTAAAACTAAAAATCTGTATCTGCACTAGAGTTACAGGACAGAAACAAGTGCAAATGCAGGCTTTCAAATCAGAAAGTTGAGAGAGATGGAAGAGATTGCCCAACTGGCCAATAACTACAATTTCTGGGCCAGAACCACTCCTTATGTGGTAGACAGGTTACCTAGTGCTTACCACTCCCACTGATAAGCTAGAAGGCTTCCCTCCAACACAGAAAGGCTTGAGGGGCTCAGAAGCTTACATACAGCCCTGGATACAGAAAATCTGTATCTGGAACACTAGTTACAGGAAATGTAGGAAACAGGCTTACAGTTTTTTTTTTTTTTACAGAAAAGTAGCAAAAACAGTAGTTAAAAACAATTCACATGCAGTGCAAGCTAGCACACTTGAGTATGTAGCAATATTAGACCAAACACAGTTTAAAAAATGCAATTAAATTACAAAAGGACTAAAAGCAAGCGCAGAAAGAGTTTATTCGGTAGAATGTGGTAAAGAGATTGGACTGGGGGAGTGTCCCAGATCAAATCTACAGTGGGGCGGGCAACTGCAAAAGCCACCAAATTTAAACTACAAACCAAAAATAGGGAGGGTGAATGAGACAAAACAGTTTCAACAGAGATCTAAGCAATAATGAACAGTACTAACTCCAAAACCAAAAAACATATACTCAGCTCTGTATATTTGCAGATCAGTCTCTCAGAACAGGGAGCCAACAATTTCATCAGAGATCTAAGCAACAATTAACAAACTCTATAACCAAAAAATATATATATTCAGCTCTGTATATTTGCAGATAGTCTGGAAGCCAGTCTCTCAGAACACAGGGTCCAGCATTAAAATGCAGGTCAAATTTTATGCAAGTGTCATTGCACTGTGAAAAAAATTCATGGTGCTGCCTGATACCTTAGTCTCCTAAAGGAAGAAAGAATGTATCTTGAAGCATAGTGCCACAGTAATCTTGAAAGGGAAACTTAAGTCATTTCGGCAAAGATTTAGAAAAAGTGGTTACTGGTAATGCTTTGTAATGATCCAGAAAGATGTTAGGGTTTTTGGTGTGCTTCTGTTTTTGGCAGATAATGTTGGAAGCACAGAACAGTAGTCTTTCTTACCATAGGGAAGACTTATTTCTGAGAACGTGATCAGTAAAGAACAGTGTGTTTAACTAGATTAGTGTAGGTCTGATATCTGTTTGCCATTTAGTTTACATAAGAGCATGGTCCACCTTTCCATAGCTAATGTTTCTGGACATATTTTAACAAATACCTGGCTTGCCAGTGTCCTGAACTGTGTTGTCAAATACAGTAAGCTATAGCATTGCTTGCTGAATATCACTGTCAGGTATTCATATTGGCTGCTCCTGGGAATCCTGGATCTGTCTTACATGATGTTGGTTAGAACTAGGTTTAATGAATCCCTGACTGAATATTTGATTTGTAAGTTGTGTGTTCAGCAAACAGGACAACAGATAATGTGTTTTTGTTTGTATGTAAGAGTTCAATCAGAATGATCTTCATAAAATAATTGAGCACATTCCTCAGTATGATTCATGCTAAAAGGCAGATAATCTCGTTTCCTTGTTGTCATTTTGATGCAGCTGTAAATTGTCTGCTTAGTGTTCTTCTTTCGGCTTTTCCCAGTTAGGGGTCGCCACAGCAGAACTCCGGTCTGCTAATGATTGGCAGTAGACTTTTATGGTGCCGAGGTGCCAGCTCGATGCCCAACCTTCAACGAAGGCATGCCCATTCACGCATGTCTTTCGAATGCCACTCGACTGCGGGGAGGACATGCAGACTCCACACAGAAGGCACTCCAGCTGAGAATTGAACGGGAGAATAAGTCTGCTTAGTGTAAATTATAATTTCACTAACAAGCTTTCACCTTATACAGAAAAGCACTTTTAAAGCCTGCCCATTAGTTTAAGAGCTGAATATCTGCTTAAACCTCTGGAGACCCAGATTAAGCAGGAGCTTGTGCTGTACCAATAACTTGGACAGGGAGGGGCTGTGTGATTGGAGACCATCTGTCTTCCACTCGGAAGGTTGAAGGTGGATGAATTGGGACTGCAGTGCTATCCTCCTGGTTGAAGACTTGAGAGCGCATGACATTTTCAGGCCACACAGGAGCTGTTGATTTCTACTTCTCAACTGTACAGATTTTCGTAGAATGTCCAGATTTTTGCCTCATATTTTTGGTCTGTTCCTCATAGAAATTGTGTCTTTTTGACAAATCACTGGGATGATTTAAGGATTAAAGTCAATAAATAATGACAATCATTTCGGTTTCGGACTTCATATCCTTCAGAAAAATGTATGGTAACATGAATCCTGTTATTCTAGCAACTTTCTAAGATTATAAGAGCAATATTTAAAATGTGTCATTATTTTTGGGCTTTTGTCCCCCCATTTTGTCAGGCTTTGTCCAGATTTCTTGCAGTAAAAGGTTGAGACGTATGAGTCTTCAGCAGATGGTTGAAGACAAGAGTACCTCCTGTTTTCTGTTAGAAATCAGTTTATTGTGGGTGTCTTTAGTTAAAAGAGAGAAATACTCCTCCCAGCCTTTCTTAACTGTGAGTATTGTCCTGCTTTATTTTGTATATTTTATTTGTATTAAAGTGTTTCTAAGGCATAGCTTTCAGTTGAACTTTCAATATAGTAGTTTGAGATTGTATTGTATTCGCTATACTAACTAGAGTGACAATCAGCTATTCAATATAGATCTATTAAACACATATAAGTGGGGAATCAGTTATCACCAGAGGCTGGGAGGAAAGCATACACTTATATAAGGCAAGTAATTTGGGGAGAGACTTAATTTCATATGGTTCATTGTGAGAGACTTTGATTTGGGCTGAGACATTCTCTGCAAGAAAATGTTGTGTTACCACTAATGATCTGGTAGTTACAACTTCAGCAGTGAAGCTGCACATTAAGTATTGTATTTTTTTTCAAAATAGTAGGTCTGAAAATGTTAAGCTTGTTGAGTAAATAAACTGGAGAGGATTGCTTAAGAGAGGAAAAAAGTGACAGCTTTTAAGTTTAGTAATCATAGCTAGCAGTTCCATGCATAATCATGTCAGTAAAATAGTACTTGAGATGAATGTTCATTAAGTTCTCAGCTGTGGTGGTAGTGAGTTGGGTGTGGACCATTATATTGTGCTTTTACTGAAGTTATTGATTTTTGTTGCATTTATCTTCTGCCTGCTATGTAAACTACTGAAATACGTGCTTATTAACCTTTCATTTGATTTTGTGTAGGAAATACTTTATGTGTGGAATGAGACAAAACATTGCACTAAAGGCGTTGCCTTACCTGAAAAGAGGCAAATAGTTTGTGAATCCATTGACTTTTGGTTGAAAGCTGGGGCAGGTGTTGGTGCATTCACAGCTGTCTTGCTGATTGCATTGACCTGCTACTTTTGGAAGAAGAACAAGAAGTAAGTGCCTCAGAATGTTATGTATTTCTAGATGTACAAGATACAGAAATTAATTGCACTGAAATTGTAATGTTTGTAATTACATCATACAGCGGTACTTGGCAGAAGATGCATTTCTGTTTGTAAAAGCAGTAAACCTCTGAAGCTGTATTTAATTTTCACTCTCCTACTGCATATCACAAAAGTCACTCCATGTTTTCCTAAGTAGAGCAAAGGTAACAAGTTATATAAAAATAGCTGAACCATTTAGTTGTTCATAAGTGCAGATGTTACTAAGGAATACATGTGTGTTGGGATCCACTGATGTTCTTCGTGTTTCACTGTTGCAGTCATCACATTTGGGTTATCTGCTTGCAGTAGCCCTCAGTCGGCCTGATTAACAAAGCCTTGGGTCCTACATTGGTTGCTGTCTCTTCTTCCATGACGTCAGGTAGTCATGGGTATAAAACATGCAGCCGATGCCATTACATCAGTCTTTCTTGCTGTGAATGAATCAGAAGCAGTTTGCAAGTGCCGGTCGGCCGACTCCTGAAATTTTCATTTTTGAGTTTTAGAACCAAAGTCTTTAACTAAAGCGAAGTACCCCGTTGGGGAAACTTTTTCTTGCTCTAAACTGATGTCAGTAAAAGTAAATAATTGCATTTCTTGTGGAAAGCAAATATCTCATAAAGAGTTTCATTCATACGGTATTCCTTGCCTAGGCCCTGACCACGACTTACCTCGCTGTCAGTTTTGTGCCTTATTTAAACAACGAACTATCCGTCGTCGGTATATTTTCGCTTCTAAATATTTTGGTGCTTCTAAATATTTTGGTGCTCGGTTCAATTATCCAGATATGTCTTCGGTAAGCCATCCGACTACCGAAATTCCGAAAAAACACAAAGATAAAGACAGAGACAAGCCAGCTAGGTCCAAAGCTGCCGACAATGCTTCTCCTAAGCCAGTCGCCAGTTCGGTGGTACTCAGTGAGGTGCTTTCGCAGCCCCTGATACGTGCTACTTTAGATTTGCAGGCCTCTACTGAGACCCATTTGGAGTCCGGTATGCCGCGAGATTCTTCAACTGTGGAACCTGTGGATGTCTCTACCTTGGATGGGTCCGGAGCCACTGTGCAGGCACCGGCTTCTAAGGGTGTTTTCAGGCCTACTGACTTGCATATCAAACTGACACCATATTCTTCTTCAAGGCCTAAAACTTGATCCATGTCTAGAAAACCGACGCCCAGACTGCATGGTCAGGCCTCTATGCCTAAAAACAAATGATAAGAATGGCTGAAGACTTTATTACTTTAATCAGGGGAAGCCAATCTTCCCCCTCTAAGAGACCTAGGACTGAGATTGCTTATGATACTTCTGACCAGGATTCTGAAATTTCTGTTTCCTCTGATGACCAGGTTTTACCTTTATCTACCTATGAGGAGCCTGATGCTGAGGACTCTATTCCCTCTGCTTCCCCACAGAGGATTTCTCTTTTGGTTAAACCTTGCATACTCTTAGGGAGCATTTTCATTGGGAAAGTCAGGATTTCTCTGATTCTAAAAAGAGGCTTAAGGATTTTTTACTCCTGCCCCAGCACAGGCCTTTAGCTATCCCTCCTGTACTGGACATTGTTGATGATGCCTTTTCGGAATCTAGCTTGGCCCCTGACTCTTTACCTCCTGCTCCCAGAAAACCTGATAGATATTACAAGGTTCCTGATTCTCACAAGTTTCTTTTCAAAAATCCTACTGAAGATTCTGAGACCATTTCACAGGGACTCAAGGGCATTAAAGCTACTACTGCCAAAAATCCTACCCCCTATGATAGAGACTCCAGGGCGCTATAGATGGGGTAAGAAGGTATACACTTCTGCAACCTTGGCCATTAGGGCTTTAAACTGCCAGTTTCATATGTTAAAGTATCAGCAGCATATTATTGGAGTGCTTAAACAGAAAATGATGTTGATTCCTGATTGTGCTGAAAATAAGGATTTACAGGATTCAATGCATTCTGCTGAACAGGTTGGAAAACATACTTTGCAATGTGGTTTTGATTTACTAGAGGCATCTTGCAGGGCTGCTGTCACTGGGTCTGTACTTAGAAGGCATGCTTGGCTTAAGGAGCAATCCTTGCCAGATCATGTTAAAGCTAAATTACTGGATGCTCCTTTAAATCAGGACCGCCTGTTTGGCAACAAGGCAGAAGAAGTTCTTAAAAAGATGGAAGAAAAAGCTAAATCTATGCAAACTGTTAAAGATTTCTTACAAGTACAACCTCCAAGATTTAGTAGGCATTGGCCCTCTAAGAATTGGTGCTTTCCTGCCTCTTCCAGGCCTTCTCAGTCCAAACCCAGATCCAGCAGAACTCTCAGGCTTCAGTCCCAGGGTACACACATGACTAAGCAGTGGGGGGCCCCCACTTCCAAGTCTGGGAGTAGTAAAACTCCCGCTATGGTAAACTGTCTCAATGACTTAACTTTAAAACTTCCAAGCACTTCTCAACTGACTGCCCCTTTGGGAGGAAAGATTGCTCTACATGCAAAAAACTGGGAATTCATTACCCAGGACAAATGGGTTTTAAATATAGTTTCCCAAGGATACAGATTTCACTTCCACACATTACCAACCCCAAATGGTTGGCCAGATCTACCCCCAAATCAGTGGGCAGAGGCTCCAAAGCAAGTACTCTCTCTCTTAAGTATAAAGGCTATTCAAACTGTACCAGAAGAGGAAAAGGGACAAGTTTCTACTCAAGACTTTTCCTGGTACCCAGAAAAGGCAATTCATGGTATCCTTTCCTGGACCTGTCTACTTTAAACACTTTTTTGGTGATTCCAAAATTCAGGATGCTAACTCTTCACCAGTTGCTTCCCATGCTAGGCAAAGATGCCTGGTTGGCAACACTCGATTTGAAGGAAGCATACCTGCACATCCCAATCAGGGAATCTTGCAGAAGATACCTATGCTTCAAAGCAGGCTACATGCACTATCAGTTACCTGCACTGTCCTTTGGCTTTGCTACTGCGCCCAGGGTATTAACAAAATGCCTAGCTCCAGTCATTGCATTTTGCAGGCAAAGAAATATTCAAACATACCCATCCCTGGACGATTGTCTAAATCAGGCAGAAAGCCAGGACATACTTTTGAATCATCTGGCTTTTGTACAAAGGGTGCTAACTTGTCTGGGGTACACCATAAACAAAAAGAAATCACACCTGGTACCCTGTCAACAAATTATATTCCTGGGAGCAAGCTTAAATACAACTTCCCAGATGACTTTCCTCATGCCAGAGAAACAAATTCATTTGACAACCTACTTCAAACTAGTGGCCACAAAAACCCTGCTATCTGCAAGACAAATACTGCAAGCCTTGGGGTTCATGGTCTCCTGCATTCCTCTAATTCCATATGTAAGACTGCATATGAGGAAACTACAGTGGTATCTAAAAAGCCTATGGTGTCAACATTCTCAGGATCTAGAAGCAATGAAAGCAATGATTCCTATCATACCTTGTCTATGGTTAGAGTTCCTTTGGTGGGCAGAGGCCTGCCACTAAAACAAGGGACTACCATTCACTCTTCCCCCTGCCACCCAAACCCTAACAACAGGTGCATCAGACTATGCATGGGGGGCTCACCTGGCAGGGAAGTGCATTCAGCGCAAATGGAACCCAAGTCAAATGCACCTGCATATCAATCAAAAAGAAATGTTGGCTGTACAGAATGCTCTGGCAGCCTTCAAGGACCACATTCTTCCAGGACAATTAATAGTAAAGCCAGACAACACCACTGTTATGTGGTACTTATAAACAAGCAAGGGGGTACCCATTCTTACCCCCTTTGCAGACTAGCCATGGCACTGTGGAACACAGCCTTGAGCTACCAAGTACATCTACAGGCTCATTTCCTGCCAGGAAAACTAAATACAGTGGCAGATGGACTAAGCAGAAACCTCATGGACTCACAGGAGTGGAAACTGGAACCAAAGACTTTCAACATGTTGACAAACAAATGGGAGAGCCCAGATATAGACCTGTTTGCCTCCCCCTGAACTACCAATTGGACAAATTTTGCATAAGGACTCCCGACAAACAAGCTTGGAAAGTGGATGCTCTGTCCTTCAGCTGGAAAAAAACTATCAGTTTATGCCTTTTCTCCTCTGCCTCTCCTCTCCAAAGTACTTCTAAAAATCAAGCAGGACAAACCAAGGACGATATTGATTGCACCAGACTGGCCACACTAACACTGGTACCCCCTCTTGCGCAGTGTGTCACGGCTGGCTCCATGGCACCTGCCTCAGATCCCTACTTTGTTGTGTCAGCAGGAGAACCAGATTCTGCACCCTCAGCTTTAAGCCCTGAACCTAGCAGCCTGGCTAATTACCTAACCTCTCCTTCACCATCCCTCAGTAAACAAGTAATGGATATCATTTTAGAGGCAAGGAGGCCTAGTGCTAGAAAATCTTATGCTGACAAATGGAAAAGATTGTGTTCCTGAAACCATTCTCAAGGGATGAGCACAGCAGCTCCCAACTTACCTCAGATTCTTCAATACTTAACTGAGATGCTTCACAAGGGCCTTTCTTTTTCCTCCATCAAAATTCATGCCTCAGCTATTTCAGCTCATTATAACACAGAGCCTCCCCTCTTCTCTCATCCAATGCTCAAGCAGTTCCTCAGAGGGGCCAAAAATTTAAGACCACCCAGGAGAGCCCCAAGTCCAGCCTGGGACCTTATCTTTGTATTGGAGAAACTCACTCCTCTTCCTTTCGAGCCAGATGCTAGTGCAGATTTAAAATTCCTTTCTTGGAAAACAGCCTTCCTTTTAGCAATCACTTCAGCAAGAAGGGTATCTGAATTACAGGCCCTTATGGCAGTGGAGCCTTTCATCATCTTTTATGCGGACAGAGTGTCCCTCAGAACCAGTCCCTCCTTCATGCCCAAGGTGGTATCCAGTGTGGCTCTTAATCAGTCCATTCATTTGCCAGCCTTCTTTCCTAATCCACAGAACAAAGGGGAACAGATACTGCACTCCTTAGATGTGCTTAGATGTGCACAGACAACTTAGATTTTACTTAGACGACTAAACCTCAAAGGAAATCTGAACAACTGCTGGTGGCATTTGCTGCAGGGGCAGAGGGGAAATCTATTTCAAAGCAAACCATTTCTAAATGGATAGGCCAATGCATTCATTTCTGCTATAAGCACCATGGAAAGCCTATCCCACAGGTGATCAGATCCCATTCAACCAGGGCTGCATCTACCTCTACAGCCTTTCTCAGAGGTGTCCCTACCAGGGACATCCTAGAAGCTGCTACCTGGAGTTCAGTGCATACTTTCACCAAACATTACCATTTGCCAATTTTCTCTAAATCCAAAGCTGGCTTTGCCACTGCGGTCTTGCAGGGCCTTATAACTGGTGCTAATCCTATCTAAATTCCTCCTCCCATCCTTAGCTTTGGGAATCTATCCAAATGTGATGACTGCAACAGTGAAACACGAAGAACATAGTACAATTGTGTACACTTACCATAAATGTAGATGTTCGAGTGTATTCACTGTTGCAGTCCAGGTTACCCTCCCTCCAGCCCCCTGGCTTCTTTTGGCTATACATCTACTATCCTTTACTATGCTTAAAAGCTTTTTGGTGTATTTGCTTTTTTGTTGGAGGTATAACCTTGTAGACACACACACACACACACACACACACACACGCACACACATATATAGATTATTGCTTCCCATTATGGAGGCACCTGACATCTGAGGCAAGAAAAACTGATGTAATGGCGTCAGCTGCATGTTTTATACCCCTGACTACCTGATGTCACGGAAGAAGAGACAGCAACTGACGCAGGACCCAAGACTTTGTTAATCAGGCCGACTGTGGGCTACTGCAAGCAGATAACCCAAATGTGATGACTGCAACAGTGAATACACTCGAGCATCTACATTTATGGTAAGTGTACACAACTGTACTTTCTATAAGCTGTGTGTGTGTGTATGTGTGTGTGTGTGTGTGTGTGTGTGTGTGTGTGTGTGTGTGTGTGTGTGTGTGTGTGTGTGTGTGTGTGTGTGAAAGATAGGGTAAACTATGTTAGAAGCTATTTATGTTTCTGTGGATAAATACACATGAATTTTGAACGTTTGTCTGTATACACATGTAGTTTCGTATAAAGCTGCTTGTATTGCATGTTCAGTAAGGAGTAAAGCAACAGCAGGAAGTTGTCATCTTAATGTTGCTTTATGAAAGTGTTGCTTTGTGAAAAGGTCTGACTGCAGGTGCATTCACATTGGGAAGAAGGTATCTTCCCTGTCTCAAATAGTAATGAGCCTTTGTCTGATCTTTTAGGTTGTAGCCCGTTCATCTCCAAAGTCATCTTCCCAAAAGCTAATTTAGGGCTTTTAGGCTTGTCTGGTATTGCTCTAGATCAACTGCCTTCAAAAAAATTAAACCCAACAGTTCTCCCCTCCAATCTGTTTAGCAGCTTGGAAAAATAATTCACACAGTTCTATATATGTTTACTTCAAATGTGTAAACTGATCTTGGCTAATGCAAAAATAGTGTGTTTAATCTTAAAGAGCAGAGAATTACAAGTTTGCAAAGTAAGAATGAACAAATTAAGTGAGGGATATCTGCTGGGGTGAGAGAGAAGGTATAAATAAATAAAAAAAAAGCTAATCAGCACTCAAGCTGTTTTACAACTAAGTAAGTGAGGTGGTGAAAAATAAGGCAAACTTTCAGTAAGAATGTCAAACGTGTTAGTTAACTGAAAGCAAAAAGTGTGCTTTTTACTTTAACAAGGAAAATGAGCTACTAAGGGAGTTAAGGTGACAAAGGCAGAAAATGAGAAAGTATGAACTAATGGCTGAATACAGGTGGTAAGGGGTTGCAGTATGGTTAATTAGAGCAAGACATATTCTTACTTTATTTAAGTTAGTACATTGAAAATATTTTTTCACAGAGTAATAATTTTACAGTAGACCTTCAAATCAATTTTTTTATTGGAGGCAGAGCTTCCCACATTCCATATGTACTCCCTGGCTATGAATGTTTTGGTTTAAATTTTGGAGGCAGAACAAATGATTAAAATACGGAACTCTTCTTAACAACTTAAACTAGGAAGTTCCCGACCAACATGGTTAAAATGTGCTATGCTATGCTTTCAAAACGTTCTTTTAAAGAATTAATAAGATGTTGTATGAAAAGATATGTGGGGATGTGGTGACTAAGGCTGTCAGGGAGACAGCCTGACTGGAAGGAGGGAGAGGTTTTGTTAATTAAGTTACAATCAAGGATAGATTATTTTTGGAGGTTTTATCAACTCTAGTTGCTGTGTGAATGACCTAGGTAAAGCCAT